>NC_044505.1:22273093-22380593 GCF_902362185.1 Chanos chanos
CCCACACACACCCACAAGAACTTCAAATCATTCTTTCTCCAATCTCTTGTCTGCCACATTTCTCATACATACACATGCAAACACAAGCAAAAAAAAAAAAAAAAAAAAAAGATGAACACTTACAAAAAAGAAAAAGTGTTTGAAAGATGAGAAGAGACCAGCAATGTAAAGGCATTATGTCTCTACACAGTTAAAACCCATGAAACACACACTCCACAGAAACACAATGCCAGAATGTGGCATTCCGTGTGTGTGTGTGTGTGTGTGTGTGTGTGTGTGTGTGCACGTACGTTGCATAATCAACAGGAGGTAGACAGACTATGACCGAGGTGACCGAAGAAACCGGGCCAAAAAAAAAAAAAAGGAGAAAGTATTTCCTGGTTGAATTTCTGCGTGTGTGGTTTGTGCCACTACCTGAACATACTTGAACATGATGAGGAAGTCGCTGTCTCATTCACTGTCCTGTTTGTGTTTACGACCTCACTGACGGGCGTGGTACTAAACAAGATCGGCTCACAGATGCTACATCAATTTGGGTTTTTTGTCTGATTTGTTTTTGTTTTTTTTGTTTGTTTTTTTTTACAGTCTGTCCTTTTAAAATGTGTAGACGGGTCTTATACGTTGTCCGCCGTTCTTGGACAATCCATTTTTATTTAAGTCTATAAAAGGAGTGACTGAAAACATTGTGTGACTGTATGTTTTTGTGAAATAAAGTGTTTATTTAAGTTCATAAAAGGGATAATGGCGGGAAACCTTTGTGACAGTATGTATATAAATATAAATATTTTGTGGAATAAAAAGTTTCTTTGCTCTTTACCTTTACGGATTCTTAGTGTGATTAAAACATGATGAATTTGCTCTCATTGAACTGGATTTACGTGTCGCGGAGAATGACTTTTCTTCGTTTACTCTTAGTCGTTCGGTCTCCTCTACCAGTTCTGTCTCACAGCTTTGGCTCTATAATCTTCAAGTGCCCCGCTATTCATCGTTATATTTACACAGACATACACCCCCCCCCCCCCCCCTGCATACACACACGCACGCACATATATATGTAGAAAGAAAAAATAGTTGTACTAAAAATTGTGTTACTTAATTACATACAGTGCAGTGTACGGGAATGCGACATTTATTTTGTTGCAAATGCTTTATCGTTATTGCGTCGGCGTGGCAATTTATAGACGCGCGTTGTCCCTAACGACCACACTCAGGTGGGTTCTAACAGACAGCATTGGGGGATTAAACGATTTTAATAGAAAGATTTATTATCTTATCACTCAACAAGGAAAGACTGACGTATCGGGCGTAAGGCCTGCGGAAGTTTGGCAGGACTGGAAAGGTATGCACTTTTACAAGAATAGAGTTCACAGCACCCGCCTTTATGCCCGGGTACGTGTTTGCCCCGTCTCTGTCAGAGCAGCCAGAATGGGCATCGGCATGACAAACGTGCCGCTGAGCAGTGCCAGCTCTCATTCATTCATGTATGGTACACGCAAACGCGTTTCCTGGCTGACATCCGAAACGTTTTGGACCTCAGCTTTGCAAGATGTGACATTAACACACACTTGAAAACCGCCTCGTTTAGCTCAACTTGCTCACCAATGGAGCTTTCGCAGCATATTAATGCTTCAATATGTGTGACGTATACAGCAGTTAACTCCTTATAAGGGCGGTTCGACAATGTATATTTATTATGTTGTATGAGGAGCACGTAGCACGCGTTCTGTATTTTACCACGACTTACACAACCATCTGCGGTTTTAGTGCACACGGCTCGAGAGATACTGAGAGACTTCCAGAGATCATGTACTGTAAATTACACACAATTACTAAATGCAATATCAATCTGCCCAGCACTCCATAACATTCAGCAATTCGTGTTTAAGCAGCGGATTTTGCAATAGACTTACAAAAGTGTTTCTACGATACGCCTTTGACTTTTGGGAACTATCTATCAGCAATCAAAAGACTAAAACATTTCAAAACACAATCAAAGGACTTCGCGGGTGCTCCGCGACCACAAAGTTCACAAAAAACGAAATAGTCTTACAAATCTTATCATTTTTGGCAAAAACTAAAATGCGTAAACATAGTGTTTCTAAATATACTTGTTGATCTCCATCCAGATTAAGGAAGTTTAAAACGGGATGTCGGTGTATCGCCTTCTCTTTGCTGATTGACATCACCCAGTTCCACTCGGTGCGTACGTGTAGAATCGCACAGCTCCCCGCGTCCTGGCGGAGTAGGCGAAGCAGGTCTGCGTGTTGCTGTCCGCATTTTCTCGCAGGCGATTGGTCTGATCTCACGTGGTACAAACGGCCTCATATAACAAATCTGTTCGTCGCCTTGTCTCCATCTACATGTGCATCTGTTTGTGTACGTTCCTGAGGCGTAAGCGGCGAAAGCGCTAGACTCTTGATCGAAAAAGCCAGCATACGGATACTACCGATTTTATTTCGAAGAGGTTATCCGACTGCATCATGTTTTTGTTTGAGGCCGACTCACAGGTAATACTTTAAATGAGTAGACAATGAACAGTAAATGTGCTATATTTTTATCACTGTACAGGAGGTTAAACGTAGTCTAAACGCCGTGAAACATCGTGTCAGCATATTTTATGGGAACTAAATTGAAACTGAAGAGAGTACACAGTTTCGAAGCATAATCTGTACATATAACTTAAACTAAATGTTTCCGCCACTGAATACCATGGATTCTCATCGTAAATTCCCACAGATCATGTACTGATTCGATTTGCAAACACGAATTTCAACATTTTCGCAAAATATTTAGTACTTTCGCATTGCAGCATGTGTTGTTTTAGAAACTCCTCGCGCAACTTCTCTTAATTCTTTGCGCTGTCTTGTAATTCGCATTGGACAATGTTCGTGTGCCAAATGATTGAATGTAAATGTAGAAAAAAGTTGCGTACAGGTTCTGCTAAAAACTGCCGCAAGGGAAGCGATTCAGATCAAACTTCTAGTCAAATGTAAGAGACCATTGGCCTCTACATCTGTCTTAACCATCCGTTAAAATCTTGTTTCTCTTTAAATGTGCACTCAGCTGGACTGCATGGGTAGCCTGTTTGAGGTCGGATACGCAGTCAATTCTGGCGGGGACGATTCAGGCCAATCTCCTGCGCATTTGGCTGCATGCGGTGGGGATGCGTTTTGCTTACTCTGGCTTCTACAAACAGGAGCAGATCCAAACCAACAGGTAATTGTATTAATATTAGTCCAACACAGATCCTGTGTTCACACAACGTCGCTTCAGCCAGAACAGACAGGCCGTTGATTTGATGCTATTAACGAGGTGTTTTAATGTTCTATGTTTAGCGCACCTCGTATCCGATTTATACGAATTTGTTGTTTGAAAGTGCCATTAATCTACAGATTTGTATAGTTATTCTGTTGCACCAGTTGGTGTACTCTAAGCCTCTGTTCTTTTCCCCATAAAGGATGTCTTCGGGGAGACGCCTGTTCATAAAGCTGCCAGAGCCGGGAGCCTGGAGTGCATCAGCGTTCTGACGGCCAGTGATGCGCAACTTGAGTGAGTCTACACACATACACATTACGACTGTCACAGCGAAGCTACACATAACAGTGACGGTCGGGTTTCCGACTCGGAATAAGCTTAGCCTTGTACTAAATTTCACCGTTAATGATTTCGGTTCCATGAAAATCCTTATAAAACCTTGGCGAAGCTTCACCTGTGTGCGTTACCCTGCTTTGAGTGTTCAGAGTTTATACAAAAAAGAGGTCATTCATACAGTATTCTGATCATTCTTTTCATTGCTCAGGATATGTAACAACGAGGGAAAGACCGCTGAAGACTTGGCATGGTTCTACAACTTCGCGGAGTGTGGAAGGTTCTTGAGTACGCTTCGCGAGACGAGGCATATGAAAAGCGGTGGGTCGATACCGGTGGCGCCCACTGAGCGTAGCAACCTTAGCTGCACGCTGGCAGGTCAGAAACGAGGATGGGTGAGCGCGGACGCTCAAGACGGAAAGAAGGCTAAAGACTGGTGAAAAACGTTACGACTATGCGAATGTCCGACTTCAGGAAGACTGACGACGTTAACGTCCATCAAATCCGGATTCTAGCTCTGTTACGTGTTTTGTGCCACCTTCTGACAGTGGGAACTGTTAACGAGACTGAAGGGTCGAGAGAATGTACTAAATCGCGTGACAGAACCGTCGCTGAGAATGATGGGGACGCACAAGTTGTGTGAAAACAGAGACTTACCCTGCCCTTTGAGTTACAAAAATTCAGTATATGGAGTGCTCTGATTCAGACTGCAGACCTCAAGTCTGACTCTCGTGAAATACTGTAAATTAGGCATTTCAAGGAAACGACAAGCACTACTGTATCAGTGTATGAGTGAAACATATTGACCGGCAAGCGGAACTGTTTCACATGAATTATTTTTTTTTACTTTTTTTTAAACATCCTGTGACATTTTCATACTGATTTTTTGTATAGCGTATGGTTAATTACATTTTTTTATATGTATTAGAGTCCACTGTGTGAAAACGTTTGTGTAATGTAAGTCACTGCTGACAGTGGACATTAAAAAGAAAAAAGAAAAAAAAAAAACCAAAAAATGAGAAATGAGAAATGGTGTTGTCATTCACTGTGCATGAGAACTGAACCAGGAACCTTTCAAGGAACCACAGACCCATGTTACACATTTGACTCAACCTTTGTGTAATTCAAAGGTCTGAAATATATATATATATATATATATAAATCTGTTCTGAGTTTTGAAACTCTGAGGCTGACTGGTGGTGATTTGTCTGCACGTTAATAACATTAATGACGCGTCTTTGTTTCCAGAGGTGAGGTCCAGCGAGAGAAGACTCATATCATCTTGGGCCTTTGTGGTAAACAGAGATTGTAATAGGCGTTCTGGTCCCAAAATTCTGGTCCTTTCCATCCACACCAGCCCTGCACAGACACACACGACCCCACATTAGTGCATGCATTTTCTGTGTTGCTTTCATTCAATGCAAAACTTATTCATCAGATGTACAGTATCCCCATCATACATTTATTTATTTTTCTTTAAACTTGCATGGTTTTCACACTAACACAGTGATAGCATTTTGAGGTTATTTCAGCTCTTAACTCCATAATTCTCATAGCACATCAGCTGACCACTTGATTGGCCCATACTTGTTGCCATAACGACACCCTGTTACTCCTACCTTTTCTGTGATGATGTGAAGATCCTCTCCTCCAGTGTAATGGGGGTCCAGGATGAGGAATTTAATCTGCCCTGTGGTCTCACTCCACGCTACTCCGAGAATAGTATGTGCTAGCACGCCCCCTCCTGGCAAGGAGGACCATTAACATCAAAATCAAAATCATGGGCACCAACCGCAGCAAATTCTGTCCAAATGACACAGAATTTAAGGCTTCACTCACCAATCATGACAGGTGTTCCCTCAGTGAGGAAGTGATTGGCTAGTTCCCTGCCTTTTGAAGCGAGCTCCGCCCCCTGGCTGAGGAAGACAAATGCAATGTGGTTTGTTTGAGATAAATGATGGTTTATCATTCATCTCAACCTCCCGTAAAACTGTCCTATAACCAGTGGGTGATTTGAAAGGGGATGAGGGGAGATGCCATCCCCCTTGTTAGCAAAATGACCAAAATGCATCCCCCCTGTTCACCTGCCATCCCTCTATATATTCTATAGAGTAGTGTCAGTGACCATTGGGCCATCCCTCTATATACTCTATAGAGTAGTGTCTGTGACCATTGGGCCATCCCTCTATATATTCTATAGAGTAGTGTCTGTGACCATTGGGCCATCCCTCTATATACTCTATAGAGTAGTGTCTGTGACCATTGGGCCATCCCTCTATATATTCTATAGAGTAGTGTCAGTGACCATTGGGCCATCCCTCTATATACTCTATAGAGTAGTGTATAGTAGACCATTGGGCCATCCCTCTATATACTCTATAGAGTAGTGTATAGTAGACCATTGGGCCATCTCCCCTTGTTGGTCATTGGGCCACCCCCCCCTGTTAAAAAGAATAACAAATCACCTATTGCCTATAACCTAACAGATAAAAATGAATTTGATAATGTGTGAGGCGCTGCATATAGGAGAGTGGAGTGTAAATAATTTGTCATAGATTATTCACAAGGCACCGTGAATGTGACAGATGACAGGAGGGCCGAGACTCTCCTCACCTGACAAACATGATCTTGGAGGTGATTCCCAGGAGCTGGTTTAGCACAGCCTGCACCTCGATGGACCCGATCCACTGACGAGAACCCACGAAAGCCGGCTGCTTATCGCCCACATCCACCAAAGCCTGGAGGCACAGACACACGAGAGGTCATCCCCACGAACTGCACGTCACAACGCAACAGACAACGAGAGGTCATCCCCACGAACTGCACGTCACAACGCAACAGACAACGAGAGGTCATCCCCACGAACTGCACGTCACAACGCAACAGACAACCAGAGGTCATCCCCACGAACTGCACGTCACAACGCAACAGACAACGAGAGGTCATCCCCACGAACTGCACGTCACAACGCAACAGACAACGAGAGGTCATCCCCACGAACTGCACGTCACAACGCAACAGACAACCAGAGGTCATCCCCACGAACTGCACGTCACAACGCAACAGACAACGAGAGGTCATCCCCACGAACTGCACGTCACAACGCAACAGACAACCAGAGGTCATCCCCACGAACTGCACGTCACAGCGCGACACAAATACAGCCAACCTGCTTCAGTGGGGAATCTTACTCCTTTTCATACATGGGCTCAATATAACTCACACCATGCAGTCAGCGTCTGTGAGGGCTTTTGATTAAACGCCTTGGTTTTTAAGTGTCTCTTTTAGTTGTCTAAGAAAAAAAAAATCACTATTCCATAACAACCTAAACACTGATTTACTGTAACATTGCCTGTCATGGCTCCCTGCACAAAGAATTTCCTAATGAATTAGGTGCAGAGTTTTGTGTCATTATGTTGGTAGCATACTCATGCACCCTCAGAGAATATATGACAAAGAAACATCTTTTTCTGTTGGACTTCAAGACGGGCACAAAACTCTTTCCAACCATCAGTCACCGCAATAACATTCTGAGTGATTATCAACATGTGCGCAAGTCCATTGGTAAGTATTGGTAAATAAGAGACTATTATTAATTAATGGTGACTGAATGTTGGTAAATAACAGTCTACTGAAATTACACACTGGAGAGGCCTTAATGATATCATTAAGAGACAGTTGTCAAAAGAGGCCCATCTGTCAACCAGAGCGATAATTTCTGTCAACCAATCGAAGGTGGTCCACTGGTAATGTTATGCTCACAGAGATTTCAAGATAAACGGCTTGACAGTTAGTTTAACTGCCGTGTTGGTCTTCAGCTGCTCTCTCATGAATAATTCACAGTGAAAACTCTCTTGCTTTTCACTGTAGCTAGGAGACAAGTGTTAGTGTCCTAAAGCCAAGCTGGCAAGCTAGCAACACAGTCAACAAAGCAACCCTTTTAAACTGTGAGAGAATGTTAGTGAATACTGGTGACAGAAACAACCCAACTCAATGGTGACAGTGATTTTATAAGGGTTTGTGTTTATATGCTTTTTGTTAAACTGCAAGGTATAATGACAATAACCAGCAACACGTGATGTATTGGTGAGTATGAGTTTGGGAGAAGGCATATTTAAACCGGTCTTCTCTGTGTAAATAGTATTATAACAGTAATACTGTCAGACAGGTGTGTGGGTAGATCATGAAGACATGTTAGATCTCTCTGTATGTGGGTGAATCAGTAACACCACTTGGATCTGTGTGTCTTGTGTGTGTGTGTAGATCAGTAATACCAGTTTGATCTATGTGTGTGTGTGTGTGTATGTATGGGTGCATCAGTAATACCAGTTTGATCTGTGTGTGTGTGTGTGTGTGTGTGTGTGTGTGTGTCAGTGATACCTGTTGGATCTCCCTGTGTGTGGGGACGGCTCGGTCCACGTAGCCCTGCTGCTGAAACCAGGAGCAGATGGTCTGTAGAGAGCGGTAGGCACATCCCCACCCATTATCATCCATGCGGTCCTGCATGTAGTGATGGTAGCTATACACACCCTGCACCAAATACAGCTAAAGACAGAGAGAGAGAGAGAGAGAAGGAGAGGGAGAGAGAGAGAGAGAGAGAGAGAGAGAGAGAGACAGAGAGAGAGAGAGAGAGAGAGACAGAGACACAGAGAGAAAGAGAGACAGAAAGATGATCCAAAGTTTTCTCCATGCTACAAGACCATCCTTTGTTAATGTGGTGAGGCTTCTCATCCTCATACACATTTACACCACACCGCACGTCTCAGCTGAATCCCAGCCTCCACTGGTTCACTGTGACTGCACTGAAACCTCGACAATCATACACACACACACGGCGGCACTCAGCAGATCCGGCCGACTCACCGCGGCGTCCTGCACGTTGGGTGGGGTCAGGTGGGCGTGGGGGTTGCGGAGGTACCCGTCTCTGTGAGGTTCGTCGGGGAAGTGAAAGGCGTTGGCCCGTCTCAGGTACGGCCTGTCCTCTGGTAATTCAAATTTACCGTGCAGTTCCTGCACACAGAGATCAAATGATTAATAATACAACCCATACGTTTTGTATCTCAAAACAGAAACATGGCTAAGTTTGCACGTTGATATTATTCCTTTAAGATATGGTCTATACTGAAGGGAAAGTCATAATGAACTGTGACACGTGCCTGTCATCTTCCCTTTCTCCACTAGATGGCAGTGACAATAAAGAAACGGTTGGCATCTCTACAGCACTAACTCCAGTATAGTGATGTACTATAGCGTAAGAAGAAGACGTTACGCTTATATCTGTAGTAATATCACTTTTCCTAGCTGTCCTAACAGTTACAAAATTCAAACCATGGTGCCAGGTTTGTCAGAGATTGAACAGACAATTCTGTTCCACATGTCTAATCACTCAAATGAACTGCAGGTGACATTTTGATGGTCTGAGGGGAAGCAAATCTAACTGGTTCACACTAATGCGCTGTGTACCTTCCTGACAGACTCTAGCTGACTGTCCGACACGCCGGCGGGGTAGACTACGGTCGCCAGGCGTGCGCTCTGTGGAAGCATGAAGTGAAAAGGCTGAGGGACCAACAGTGCTGTGCCCTTTCTGTACTGCTGCACCACTCTCTCCATATCAATCAGCTGATCACACAGCGCCCTCACCAGGCCATCACACACACTGCGGGGAAAGAATAAACCAGACTGAATAATCACTGACAATAAGTAATGTCATTCAAAAGCATAAAAATCCTTTGTATTCAAAAGCACACCACTCCTGTAATACAAACAGACAGACAGAGAGAGAAGAGAGAGGAGACCACTAATGTAAACATAGCTGAACGTAGTTCAGAAATCCATAAGGACAGATTATCTACTGTAACGCTATCACAGAAAGGTTGCGTTTCAGACAGCACAGATCTTGTGCCGAAGGAGGGTTTACGACGAGATTCAGAGAAAGTAGCGGCACAACCAGAAAATGAGTGAGTGTGTGAAAGGGAAGGGGGGGAGAGAGAGAGAGAGAGAGAGAGAGAGAGAGGAAGATATACAGAGAGAGAGAGAGAGAGAGAGGGGGGGGGGGGGGTAAGTGAGTAGTTATCTGGATGAAAGAGCCAGGCAGAGAGAAAGGCTCACTCACTCCCCGACGCTCTCGTCCCCAGACGCAGACAGCACACAGTCTATGGGTAGTGTCATACACGCAGAGTGATGTTCTCTGTTCACTCTACACAGACTGGGAGCAATGAGCTGGCCTGACCGTGTCACCTCCATCAGCATCTTCATATTAACTACACTCTACAGAAAAACACACACAGAGAACAGGCATGTGTGTGTGTGTGTGTGTGTGTGTGAGAGAGAGAGAAGAGAGAGAGAGAGCATCCTCAATGCTACCTTACACCATAATTTTAGTGATTTCTATTCGATTTAACTGTAATGTTACTGGCCAATCATGTTATTAGCAGGGAGAAGTCATAATGACCTATTCGACCCTCATAAGGCATTGAAAGAGAAATGTGATGTATCCTGGTTATTTCCTATGATTTCGTGTTGAGAGATGATATTTTAAAAATGTACTTACTACCACAGTGTTCTTCTTGTCTTTCTTTTTGGACTTTTTGCCTCCTCCATCCTCCTCATCTAGCCTACAGTACAAGACATAACCATCAACCTGTAAACTCACCGTTGACATATAAGCTCCAGTCCAGACGATAAGCTATGAACGCATGCAGAAAACGCATACTACAAACACTTACACGGACTCATACAGCATGTTTCTACGGACATGTATTTTTGTCACTTCTGTTTGAGAGAATGTACCCAAACGTCCTGTGGAAAAAGTTATCTTCAGCTTAGCTGCATTGATACTCACTGTATATGCTGTAGGATATCACAGCACGGCGTGCTTTCTGTTAAACTCTCAGGTGTCGTACGCAAACCCCCGTTCGGCCAGATCAACACGGGGCTGTTACGAATACTGATAACGAGACGCTCTGAGGATACCTTGGAGCGGAGACATTGGAAACCTTCTGAAATAGCATTTTGGCTATTTGATTCTGGAAGGAAATGAAAACGGAATACCTATTATACATTGCAAATAACGCGATAACTCGGTTAAGCTTTCGTGAGTGAATCTCTTCGTATTGACATGGTGAACGCTATGAATTCTTTAAAACCGAAAACGAATTTACCGTTGGAGCTGTCAAGCTGGCAGGAGAACTCCAACGTGCCCCTCAGACGGAAAATTATACTGGCGTTTTCTGATAGGACCTGAGGAAACAGTCATTATATGCACATGTGTGGCTCTGAAATATGTACTGGTGTACGAATTTAAGGAAAAGTCAACAGTGCGACAACATCGCTAATACGGATAACTGTTTTGTTTCAATGTTTTGTACCATATAACACCAATGAACTTAAAAGACTTCGAAACTCATTTCACAGAAACGTCAGTGTTAATCCATATGTGTCAGTACACACACTAGAAGTGACTAACCAGAACACGCCATGAAATTACTTGGCCACTTTAACGCTAACAGTTATTTACACAGAATGGTAATGCACAACTACAGCTCTCTTGGAATGTAACACTTACCATCTTCACAGCCTGGCACTTCGTTTGTATATACGACGATTCTCTTTAAAAGGTTTCAGCCTGTCTCAAGGAAGCCGCCATGTTTGATGACACAAACTGTACGTGGCACTATACGTAGAAATCCCCGCCCATTTTTAAATCCCCCTGTACCCCGGCAAGGAATGCACTGAAAACAAATGACAATTTGTCCTAAACTGTGCGTACGTGATGCGCAATTCATCAACTATAATCTGAAGTGTAAAAGATTCATTTTCCGATCTGCAGGCTTCTGCTTTTTATGCCCTGTTGACTGACAATTATTTTTGGTTTTGGTATTGCAAGATGATCAGCTAAATTTCCTAATGACACGAAAACTGGCAATGGCAATGAAAAACATAAAGCACTGATAAAACTGTTTTTTTTTGGGTTTTTTTTTAAATGTAACACTTTAATGACATTTTTATAACAGCTGTTGTAATCACTGAACTACCATGTTCATCAGCTTTGTATGACATCATAGCAGTGTGAGGCCTTAACGTCGGGATCCAAACAGGGGCAGTTGAAACAGCAACCAGAGTTTTTCCCTAATCCAGACAGTTTTACTGTTTCCATCAAACAGGGTGTTTTCACTCTCGGCCTTCCCTGACACACCCCCAGTAAACAGATCTATCGCTAGATCATTTGTGTCTGGGCTGAATGGTCTGTACAGACGGAGGTAAAACTCAGCTGTGATCCATCCGTCCTTCAAACCGACTGATGATGTTTTTATATCTCCGTGCTGCTCTCCTCTCCTCTTCCTCTTCAAAGCGCACGCGTATCTGCTCGATCGTCTCTCCCCCTGAAAACAGATAAACAAACCAGTCAGTACACAGACTGCATCGTTATGCAGTATTTAATAGTAAGCATTGAACAGTCAGCTCTTATTAGCAGATATCTGTGCGACCTCTCCCTAACATTCGCATTCTTGTTCCATGGCAAATACTCACCTATGGTGCTATCCACTGTGGTTTCTCCGGCAGCATTCCTGCAGCAAGCGGGCTTTTTTGGACCTCCCTGTTTGGTCGTGATACTGCCGTCCTCCGAGGGTGGCAGTGACACGGCCATGCTCTTCACCGCTTGTCCTCCATCTCTCAGCTGGGAGCACATACAGTTGCTAAGCGTAATGTAGTCCCGATGGAGCTCTCGCACCTCCTGCTGTAGGAGGTCCCTCTCTTTCTGGACGGTGAGGAGGCAGAGTTCTAGAGCGGCCTGCTCTTGCCTGAGCCCCTCCGCGCTCCTCTCGGCCTGCTGACGTCTCAGACGGCTCTGTTCTAGTTCCTCGCGGAGAACCTCGTTCTCCTCTTTCAGCCCGCCCAAGAATCCAGACACAGCCTCCCAGTCGCCCCTCACGCTGTCCAGAGGCCTCTCGGCCGGCTCCCTGCCCTCGGTGCCCAAGTCACGCAAGACCATCTCCGAAGCGTCTGAACCCTCCGTTCTGTCCCTCATGAGGATCTCGTTTAAACATTTCACCTCTTGCTGCAGCGTGGCCACCCTGCCCTCCAGCTGCTGCTTCTCCAGGGTGACCCGAGCGCAGCGCTCATTGGCTCTCTCCAGCTCTTTTTTCTGCTCCTGGCTTCTCTTTGCTCTCGCAGCGGTGAGCTCATCAGACAGTCTCTGATTCTCCGTGGCCAAGCGCTTGTTCTTCGAGCCCAGAGACTCGTTGATAGTCTTCAAATTCTCGAATCTCTTCAGGACCCTGTTGAGCTGACGAGCGCACTCCTTACAGTCCTGCTCAGTCTGTCTCAGTCTTCGCTCTGCGTCCTCTTTCTCTCGCCTCAAACAAGCCAGTCGGTCTTCATTCGACGTGTCTCTCGTGAACGGATGCTCAGGAGATAACTTGGCTGTCTGATAGTTACTGTGACACTGAGCTTCTTGTGTGGATCCTGTTCGGCTTTCTTTAATTCTCTTGTTCAAATTCAGGTTGTCCTCCTCCAGTGAGACCAGGGCATTTCTCAAACGTACCACGGTTTTTTCCAGATCATCCATTCTTTCAGGATCCCCTCTGCTGCTTTTCCATGAGACGTGGTCAGTGGTGAGTTGCTGGGATAAAGCCGTACCTTGTTTCTCTGCTTTGTCTTTGATTTCTTTCACAGATGAATCGTGGGACATCACTGTGTCAAGACCAGCCTTGGCCTCCATTCTGTCTCCTGAGATTGTAGTGGTTTGTATGTGAAGTGGTTTATCCATACTCATACGTCAATATAGAGATTCACAGCAACCACCTGGAAAGTCTCGTGCCTCTGGAAAGTAGTCTGTGAGACAACAGCAAGTTAAAATTCACCCAGCAATCACTATTTGCCATCACTTGTTTCTTTACTTTGGATACAGTAAGCATTAGTGTGATATCGTTTACTTACAAACATTGCCAACTGGCCATCTCAGTCTAAAACTGTATAATGATAGATACAGTTTATATAAATATAATTAAATGTATAGGTAAATATATTTTTTTTGTTGTGGACAAAAATGACCCCTATCGTAAGATGCAATATTTGCTATGTTCAAATTTATTTGCAGACACAGGCAAAGAGAGGTGATTATCAAAGAGTCGAACAGCCATATTGCGTTTGCAAACGGCAGGATGACACGTTAAAGTTAAACTTCCGAATAACAAACAAATGATCAATTCAATGAAATACATAAAAGATAAGATTAACATTACATTCATTACACTGGCCAAAGCTGACTCACTACATCATAAGATTGTGTCAATATCTCATCTCTACGCCAGTTAAAGTAAGCTGTTATAATATTAACACGCTAACTTGCTAGTTAACCAGACACCTTTATCGTAAAATACCTAGTTCACAATAATCACGCTTTCAAAGGGAGCATAACTACAGGAAGTTTTCTTACCTTCGTTGAAGATTCTCTGATGACTGATTGTTTACCGGTGCAGTTGTTAACATAGAGGAAAATGAATGACATGAGGGAATGAACCCGAGAGGAAATGTTTCATAAATTTCCTTCTGTCTCTATGGTAACAATAATTTCGACGATGCCGTGAGCACAGACATAGCCTACATGTCCCAGTACAGCATTTTTGCTTGAACCTCGACGTTGTGCTGTAGCTTGGTTGAGAATTCAAGTTCATCCGTATGAACCCCTATATAAATAAGGAATTTTCTTTATTGTAAAGTGAAAAACACACATTCTTAAAATAAATGATCACGCTGAATATGGATGGCCGTGGGTTTAATGTCTGAATACCGCTGGAGCCCTCTCGCCAAAAGTACAGAATTGGTTTTTTTTTTTTTTTTTTTTTTTTTTTTTACCTATTGTGTTGAAATATTTATAGGTTACAGGTTTTTACACGGAGAAAATTATGAAATGTTAGCGTTTATCTTGCATGTTCGCTACCATGTATATTTGCCGTCAGCTAAACCTGGGGAGAGATTTGATGGCAGGTAGTGTTTGCGAAACTTGACGCAGAACTAAACATAACGAGATGTATGTACAGTGTTTGTGCCTGTATAAATGGGAGAATGTTGATCTCCTTTATGATTAATATTAAAGTGTGTTCCTGGTCACTTTGCGTATTACATCGTTTGCTTCATTTTGAAGATTCATATTTCATTTGATTATGGCAGTCAGGTTTCCGAAGTACAGGACGTGAGAGTAACTTGAAACTTGTGCGGCAGCACATACTCTGTCATGCGCTGATTTAAACTGTGTAGCACCCCTCATGGAAAATACGTTCCCGCGTGAGTTGACCCCGACCCTATACTTTAACATGACGTGAATGAATTAAAATCGCACATTTTAAGCATCTTTCACCCCCTCTACATATATTTTCTGACAAGCACCTTCAAACTTCAAAACAAATGCTCAGATAGCCTATTAGTTTTAGTAAAATAGCCAATTTCCAACAAGGAAATGATGGAGGCAGTTTAAAGTGAAACTGAAGTCGTCTATTCGGAAATCAGAATTTGATTTGAGTTCGATCTCCTGAAAAAGGTAAGTATACAACCAGTTAATGTTGAACAGATTTGTGTTTGATGATTCGTTAACAAATAGGGGAGGGGAGTGAATATCTGGTTTACCGATATTTGGTTAAACTTTCTTTCACCATTCTCTCTCTCTTACTCAGTGCCCTGAAGTCACACCGTAAAATGTTACGTTGTAATTATAAAATATTCAGTCCAAATTGTGGCATTCTGTTGGGGACGTTTTAAACACGCTTATATTATCTGTTAATGCTAAGGTGTATTTAAAAATACTGTTTAAAGCAGTGTTTCCCACTTTTTTTTATGGGGATCCACTTTTTAAAAGTGACAAACAAACGCGACCCAATTCACAATAGGCCTTATCTATAAATCGCGAGAAGCGCGAATTTGTGCATAAATGAACGTTCCTGACCATTTTTACTGCCATTTCCGAATCACCTTATTTTATCTTGAATGGTTAAACCAGCCACTTCGAAGAAATATGCGTTTGATAAATCACAACTTTTTTTATAATGCACGTGTTACTGAAAACATATACACATATTACATAACCTACTTTATAAATGAGACCAAATAAATGCATTCAGGCGGGGTTAACAGGTTATCTCATTATTTTCATTCCCTCTCATCAGTAAAACAAGATACACATTTTAAATACTTTGTAAACGAGACAAAATAAGCACATCTAGGCGGAGTTAATCGGCTATACTGGCGGCAATTTGACTAACATTAGCTGTAGTCTGGTCTGTCGCTGGGTCTTTCTGTTTTATTAGCCAAAAATTCATCTCTTGTGGTTGGCTGCAGAATGTAGCGGAACTGTGGCGGAAACCGTGGGGGGTGGTAAAAAAAAATTGAGCTCCCTCATGTGGCTCAAAGGTGTACAGCAGATATAAATATTAAGTAAAAGAATACGGAAGAAATTCTGCAAATGTATTTAGCGACCCACATAAAATCTCGTCCGACCCACCTGCGGGTTACGACCCAGTCCTTTGGAATGGATGAATTAAAGGGAATTGTAATGACAGTAAATCTTATTTGATTTCAGGAAGGAATAGGCAAACAGTCACATAATTACAGATAATTCTAAAATCTTATTACAGTCATTTACTAACTAAACTGTGTCTCTCGGTAATCAGGAATGTATTTCCCATGCAATCACGTGTAAAAACATTACTATGAGATTAACATATACAGAAAAATCTTTTATAAATTTCACATGTACCACGAATTCCATATTTCTATCTGTATGAATGTTTGTTTACATATGGAGAGAAATCTAAAATGAATAACACTGTAGTGACCCCCCTCCCCCCTCTCTGTGTGTTCTACAGGTGTGCTGAGTGTGCTCAGAGCTTATGGATTTCTGTGAAACCCCCTTGAAGAGAGTCCTCTTCTATAATGAGGATATTGACATGAAGGAGAAAAGGATTCCTGACTCTGAAAATCAGCTCTTTGAGAAGAATCAGGAAAGAGACACTGGCTCTAAAATGAGTCTCTCAGGATCATGTGATAAAGAGGTTCCTGCCTCTAAAATCAGTCTGTCTGAGGAGTACTGTGAAACTGAGAGGTGAGCTGTGTTTAACTGATAAACAATTGGATGCATAAAGAAAGAGATACAGATTGATGTTACAATTTACTTTCTGTTGTCAACTTTAATTTTCATGTGACACTGGTGCTGTAGTGGATCCATGAGATAGGGTTAATGTGGAGTCTGGCGACTGTGTCTGAACTGTGTATTGTTGTCAGGAGGGGATCAGGAAACTGGATGCATGTGCAAAACGCAGAGCCTTTATTCAAGATTCAAAGTGGTTGAGCAGCGCGTAAAAAGGCTGAAAAAAGGCTGAAAAAAGGCTGACAAAGACAGGCTTAGGAATATAGAGACAGGACTAGATAAAGGCTCTGTTATCCTTGCGAGTGAGGTTTGTCAGCCCGAGGAACTGACTTGTCTTAGGAACAGGAACTGAGCTCAGGAGGACATTTTATCATACAGCATCATAAAGCACTTTAAACAGGTTAACTAGACAATGCCAGGTAACCAGTGCCAACCGAGGCAATTCAAACAATTCACAGACGATAAAGGGAGGGACAGGGGTATGTATACAAACTAAAACCAAATTTAATGAATGACAGCTGTACTGTACTATCTACAAGGAAACTGTCTCTTGTTTGACCTCCCTAGGGTGAAATAACCATTTACAATGGCCACAAATATTCTCAGTACAGTAACCAACTTTTTAAATGAAGTGTTTGTGTGGGATGTTTTGACTGGGATTATGACAATCATGAGCAGAGGGAGCTGCTGGGTGGATCCAGAGTGTAAAATTTCTATTTTTTAAAACTAATTTAGTCAGATTTAGGACACACAGTGGTGTAGTGGGTAGTGCTGTTGCCTCACAGCAAGAAGGTCTTGGGTTTGATTCCTGGCCGGGCGGCCAGGGTCCTTTCTATGTGGAGATTGCATGTGGGTGTCTTGCCAAATTGGAGATACTAAACTGTCCTTGGGTGTGTGTGATTGTGTTTATCTGTGTGTCTGCCTTGTGATGGACTGGCAACCTGTCCCAGGTGTTCCCCTGCCTTTCACCCAATGAACACTGGGATAGGCTCCAGCAGCCCCCATGACCCTAATTAGGATAAGCAGCTTAGACGATGAGTGAGTAACAGAGAGTAGTTAGATTTATATGTATTGATGATCACGTTTTCCTCTTTGTTGGTGCATGATGAGCTGTGTTTAAATCATTTTCATTTTGTGTTTATTTATGTGTCACTCTCACAGATAAAGTGTTCCTCTGTTTAATTTCCACAGTGTTGAGCAGGAGAGATCAGAGTCACCTGTACCCAGCTGTGTGTCCATGAAGAGTGATCGGTCTAAAGAAGGAGAGCCATGCAACTTCAGAGAGGGAGATTTCCCTGGACCCCAAAGGTCATTATTATGATGTAATTTATGTCAGTACAAAGGTCTAGGTAGTGCGACTGCGAGTTGTAACCCCCAAATTCAGTAACCGAGCATGTCTGGAAACTTTTTGTGTATGGAGGAGGCGGGTTAACTGACTCTCCACATTTAAACAGAGAAACTAGAGCTGTGGTAGCAATGTATTCAAACCTCAAAGGTGAAAAACTGTCACACAGTGTGTGAATTCTGTGTATTTACTGAAACCATAGGATTTTTAACTTATCAAAATCAAAAGAAGTAATTTCATTTTCAATAGTTTAGTTTTTCAAAGAAACTTGTTCTTAAGCTGATCTGAGACATTACGTTTCTTATTCATACAGTCCACATGTGACTCATTTCCTAGAGAAGACTGAAAATGCAGCAGTAGGTGGTGCCCAGTTTAGAAAAAGAGTTTAGAAATCCACTTTTACCCCATGGATCCATGAGACAGTGTTAATGTGGAGTCTGGCGACTGTGTCTGAACTGTGTATTGTTGTCAGGAGGGGGTCAGGAAACTGGACGCACGTGCAAAATGCAGAGTCTTTATTCGACATTCAAAGCAGTTGAACAGCGGGTTAAAAGGCTGAAAAAAGGCTGACAAAGACAATATTAAGAACATAGAAACAGGACTAGATAAAGGCTCGGTTCCTTAGACTCATGAGTGAGGTTTATCAGCCAAAGGAACTGACTTGTCTTAGGAACGGGAACTGGGCTCAGGAGGACATTTTATCGTACAGCATCATAAGGCACTTTAAACAGGTTAACTAGACAATGCAAGGTAAAAGAACTTTAACCGAGGCAATTCAAAGACTTTGCAAGTGATTAAGGGAGGGACAGGAGTATTTATGTGTCACTCTCACAGATAAGCTGTTATTCTATTTATTTTCCACAGTGTTGAGCAGGAGAGATCAGACTCACACATACCCAGCTGTGTGTCCATGAAGAGTGACAGGTCTAAAGATGAGCCACGCGGCTTCAGAGGGGGAGATTTCCCTGGACCCCAAAGGTCATTATTACGATGTAATTTATGTCAGTACAGAGGTCTAGTTAGTGCGACTGTAAATTTCAATCCCCAAATTCACTAATTAATCATGTTTGGAATCTGCTTGTTTATGGAGGAGGAGGGTTAACTGACTGACCTGCGGTAGCAATGTATTTCAGTTTTACAGTTGACTGTTACAAAATATAGAAAGCTTGTAATTGGTAATGTATCATCTGAACCTATATCATTTTAAACTCTTCAAAATCAAATAATTTCACTTCACTTATTTCAGTTTTCAGAAACATAATTTATTGAGATTACCAGGTTTGTTATTGCCTGTGTTGCAGATCTATTGAGACACACTCATTGTGGGCTTAGTTCACACACTATCACACATTAAATCACTGGCTGATCAAAGCTTTTCTCATCCATAAAAAATTACTGTAAACCTTTCATTAACTGTTAAACGTAGGCAACTAAGTTTTTAAAGCAGTGTAAAAACTTTAAACTTGTCTTTATTTCAGTAGAGGGAATGCCTAGTAGTTCACTGTTAAGCTAAATCATGAAGCTGTATTAGGAGTAAACAGTATGTGTTTGCGATGATTGACTCCAGTGAAAGAGACAGAAGGACATCCCTCAGTGTCGACTGGTCCAATGTCATATGATCCATGTGTGGATTTAATGAGCTGTTTAACAGAGGGACAGACAGTGTGTGTACTGTATATTGATTCATTATTTTATTAATGGTGTAAATTTGATATGTAGCATCTGTTTGTCTGTAATTAAATAGTAGAACGAAGGAATTTCTCACTTAATTTGTAAATGAAGCTATCTTAAAGGCATGTTGAAGTGTTTTCTCCTCACATTTTCACTGCAGGATCCAAGAACAGGAAACACAGTCAGAGATTTCCCGTGTTCAGGCTGTCCAGAGTCAACCAAAAGGCTTAATCTCCATATTTGAGGTGGGACTTTACTTTATGGGTTAGGGCTGCTTTATCAGCAAGCGTGATACTTATTTCAAATCTGGGTTACCCAATTTTATTCCTAGTGATTTGGTTGTTCTTGCAGGATTTGTTTGCAGTGCTAATGTAACACACTTGATCCTTATCCAGATTATGTGAGCACGGACCAATCACAGCACAGAAGACTTGGGGGGCACATGTCAATGTTATGTCTATGCTGGAAAAGTGGTAGGGAATAAAGATGTGCGTTGGATCAGGGCTGTAAGTGTATTCAGCAGGAAGGTTAATGGTACGGTGTGATAGAGAGATGCCTCCTGAAACTCACTGACTATACTATAGCAATGTGAAACTGCTGGAACCCTATCGGGTTTGTTCTGATTTTTAAATATTGTTATTATTATTATTATTATTATTATTATTATTATTATTATTATTATTATTATTATTATTATTATTATTATTATTATTATTATTATCATTATAATTCTGCCCTAAAACTGTTTGCACAGCAAAAACTGTATAGGTTAGACCTACCAAAGTCGGCACCTAGGTTCCTATGGTCACCCCCTCCTCAGGTTAGAAAGCGTACCCTGAATGACCACATAGTGGCGCTATAACAAGCCAAACCACGTTTTGATCTGTAACTCTTGAATCCTTTGGTCTAGACTCAAAATTCTTTTTCCCCAGATTCCTTGGCTCCCTATGGACAAAAAGACAATTGGACCAATGTGTTTTGCCATAATGAATGTTCTGTCATTTTGAATTTTTTGTAAAACCTTTAAAATGTATCTCCTCCTAGACAGTTTTGCACCAGTATCTTTTGTGGTCTCAATTGATATAATAAGTTTTAACTCCTGAATGCAATGCCCAGTCATCACAAAACCTGAAATATGACATCTATACGTCATATGGCTTAACCCAACAAAAACTGGTGTAAATTCGTAAAAAAGGTGGTGCTATAGCAAACAAATGCTCATAAATCCTAAACCTCTTGCCCAATCAAGTTCAAACTTTTAAGGCTGTGTCTTGTTCAAGACTCCTAATAATGGCTACAAGGCCAAGTTTATTGCTCAAGCAGCCGTGTTGGATTTTCTTGTGATTTTACAAGTAAACGAACCGGAGCAAAAGCGCGCTTGGAGAAAAGCTTTATTCGGTGGTGGTGGAATCCGGCAGCATGTCTGCCTGCGCTGAAGCTTAACTCAGAGAACTGTTACCGTGATCAGCCTTTTATACCATGAAGCAGACAGACAATAGGTTTACAATGTTGCTTGATGCAAATCAGAATCAAGGTGTTAATGCTAAATTCCCCTTTTGTCTGTGATGGCTGCCATTCGCCCATTAACTAAATTTTTGGGTATAGTCTCTATTGATATTATGAGGTCTAATTGATGGAGGTAATTGGGAGTACTTTGATGGTAGAGGTTGGCATTCAGTGGATACTGCAGCAGAAACAGACAGGACAGTTTATTTCAAAGATACTATTTATTAACATAATCAATACTACTTGGCAAACTAATACTAATATGGTACAATCAATAATCAGCAGCAAATAGAATGATCAAGGTGTAAATGGTACTAAATTGGTGATGAGTCTATGTACAGGCATTCAGTGTAGGACTGAATGAGTGTTAGACCAGAGATGAGTGAGTGTGTGTGTGTGTGTGTGTGTGTGTGTGTGTGTGAGAGAGAGAGAGCGCGCGTGCGTGTATGTGGGCGTGTGCCCAGCTGCGCACTGAAGAGAGAGGGAGGAGTTCTTTGGAGAGAGGCTGTGCCAGATCTATCCTTCATTAGTTGTAACCAAAAGAAAATAGCAAACGGCTAAAAACCGCATTGTACGTGAAATACAGTGTGTACATTTAAATCATAAAAGAATTCAAATAACAACACTTCCTTCACGTTAACTGCATATAATCTTAATACTAAAGTGTGCCCAGATGCCAGCCTTACTTGGAATAGCTCATTGCGTGGCGACCGAAGGTGTGCCTCTGGTGGCCTGATGAGCAGTGCGATTCGCAGGTCCAGGGAGAAGTTCCTTTCCTTGTCACTTGAAGATCTTCAGGGCTCCGTTACTTGTCCGATGATCTTTAAGGGTTCTTGATTTAGTTAATCGACGTTTAAAGAAATAAAAAGGGATCCGGTCGCCTTTTCTTCCGTCGAAAACTGTGTGCGTTACAGTGTAACTAGCCGGTAGAAGTTAAAGTTGCAACTGCGCGAGAGAAAGTACATTAGACTTTGGCTGTACAAATATCTCACTACGTTGTTACTTTGTCCTTTTCTTCGGCAGAGAAAATAGACACCCGCTGCTAGCGAGCTGCTGCTAGAGCGAGCCGCTGCTAGTGAGTTGCAGAATTGAAAAGCTGGAAAGAGAAAGACTTTGGAATTTTCTGCGGTTTTATGGCGAAAATTGCGTCATCACTGTATCTGGTATCTGGCTCCATTGCTGTATCCAATACCGTTACAGTGAAATCTGAGAAGATGGGTACAGATTACCCATGCAGTCGAGCAGGGAATTATGGGTAATAGGGTCTACGGGCCTGACAACCCCTACACTGTCTTGGTCAAAAGTTGAAGTAAAATTTTCATGGATAAGGTCATAGCTAAAAACAGTTGCCTGCCATCAGCCAATCAAATTTTAGCAGCCCTTAAACTACCTTTGCTATGATTTATCATGACACTTTGCAGGATTGTGTCGGGTGTGTATAATAGCTGTTCATATGAAAATTGATCCATTAGTCTTTGTAGGTTTTAAATTTTGACCTTTTTACTCTTTTTACCTGAATTGCTTGGACCCTACTGATATCCACTTGCGGCTGGTATCGACTGTAGACTATACTATGGCAATGACCTATTCTCTGATACAAAAATGACTGTTAATCTACATTTATTTTGAGAGTGACCACCTTATTTTTATTTTCAGACACTTGAGAGCAAAATCATCACCTTTGTGAAGAATGAACTGAAAAGACTGAAGAACCTTCTGACTGAGGAAATGTCAGAATGTTTTGGGGGTCTGAAGGAGGATGAGATCAGTGCCAGAGAGGGAGTTCTGAAGATCACACTGAACTTCCTGAGGAACATGAACCACAGTGACCTCGCTGACACACTGGAAAAGAGTAAGACATCTGGGACTTCAGATTATATGTCATACTAATGGCCAGATTTTGATATGTCATACTAATGGCCCTTGATAATCTTTTAAAACACGTAACAGTGTAATACATGTGTAATAATACAGAGTGCAAGCAAAAAGTCACATGAGGTGATCAGTAAAGATGGTGAGCAGAGGAATGCTGATTTTAAATTGTTTGAGCAGTGTGAGTTGTGGATTTTTGTTTGAATAGTTAGGGTATATTTGTGTGTGTGTGTGTCTAAAGCTAGTGGCCTTTATTGTTTTTTATAATTTGATTTATTTATTCATTATTTATCCTTTAGTATTACAGTCATGCTAAAGAGACAGTGTGTCCACTCCATATCTAATATGTTCTAGTATGTACATTTCAGTAGTCTCACTGTGATTAATTATTTGTTTAACTGGAAAACAGATGAGCTGATTGTGAATTATCAGAGTGAACTCAAGTCAAATCTGAAGAAGAAATATGAGTGTTTACATGAAGGAATAGCAAAGCAAGGAAACCCCACACTCCTCAACAAGATCTACACAGAGCTTTACATCACAGAGGGCGGAATGGGAGAGATCAATAATGAACACGAAGTCAGACAGATCGAGGCAGCATCCAGGAGACAACAAACACAAGACACTGCAATACACTGCACCGATATCTTTAAAGCCTTCACTGGACAAGACAAACCCATAAGAACTGTGCTGACAAAGGGAGTCGCTGGCATTGGAAAAACAGTCACTGTGCAGAAGTTCATTCTGGACTGGGCAGAAGGGAAAGCTAATCAGGATATTAAGTTCATATTTCCACTTCCTTTTCGAGAACTGAACTTGATAAAGGAGAAAACATTCAGTCTGATGGATCTTATTCATCGTTTTTTCACAGGAGCAACTGGACTGAGATTCTCTGATCATAATGAAGTCAACACAGAGGGTAAACATAGCCTGAGGGATGACCTTCATCAAATTCTTGTGGAAACGAAAGGAAACAAAGTCTTATTCATCTTTGATGGTCTGGATGAGTGTCGACTTCCTCTCGATTTCCAGAAAACTGAGCCAAGGTCTTGTGTGACAGAATCTACTTCAGTGGATGTTCTGCTGACAAACCTCATTAAGGGGAAACTGCTTCCCTCTGCTCTCCTTTGGATAACCTCCAGACCAGCAGCAGCCAGCCTCATCCCTCCTGAGTGTGTTGACCAGGTGACAGAGGTACGAGGGTTTAATGACCCACAGAAGGAGGAGTATTTCAGGAATAGAATCAGTGATGTGAGCCTCGCCAACAGAATCATAATGCACATGAGGAAATCAAGGAGTCTCTACATCATGTGTCACATACCAGTCTTCTGTTGGATTTCAGCCACTGTTCTACAGAGTATGTTGGTAGAGACAGAGACTGGTGAGATTCCAAAGACTCTAACTCAAATGTATACACACTTCCTGATCTTTCAGACCAAACAAAGGGATCATAAATATGTCGGAGATAATGAGGTGGATCCACAACGTAATGAAGAGATCATTCTGTCTCTGGGAAAACTGGCTTTTCAACAACTGATAAAGGGTAATCTGATCTTCTATGAGGAAGATCTGAGAGAGTGTGGTATTGATGTTAGGGAAGCGTCAGTGTACTCAGGCGTGTGCACCCAGATCTTTAGAGAGGAGTCAGGGCTGTACCAGGAGGAAATGTACTGCTTTACACATTTAAGCCTTCAGGAGTTTCTTGCTGCTTTGTATGTATTTTTGGAATACATAATCAGCAATACCAACATGATCTCCCAAGAGCAGTCCTTCTTTACTAGGACTTGGTCAATCTTCAAAAAAAAAATACCGCTTTTTATGTTACACAAGAGTGCGGTGGATAAGGCCTTACAGAATGAGAATGGACAGTTCGACCTTTTCCTCCGCTTCCTCCTTGGCCTCTCGCTTGAGTCCAATCAGACTCTTTTACAATCTCAGTTGCTCTCACTGACACAAACCGTACTCTTATCAGAGAACAATATGGAAACAGCCCAATACATTAAGGAGAAGATCAGGGAGAGTCCATCCTCAGAGAGATCCATCAATCTCTTTCACTGTCTGAATGAACTGAATGATCATTCTCTAGTGGAGGAGATCCAAAGCTACCTGAGCTCAGGAAATCTCTCCAGAGCTGAGCTCTCTCCTGCTCAGTGGTCAGCTCTAGTCTTTGTGTTACTGACATCAGAGGAGGCGCTGGATGTGTTTGACCTGAAGAAGTTCATCAGATCAGAGGAGTGTCTTCTGAGGCTGCTGCCAGTGGTCAAAGCCTCCAGAACCGCTCTGTGAGTAAAGATTGTTTGTTCACACACATGAGAAGTGAACTTTTTCATGATGCTCTGTTATGTTTGTGCTAGTGTTGACATTGCTACAGGAATTTTATAAAACATAGAGCATCTGACCAAAAATGTAATAGATATCTCTCCATCTTTCCATCTATCACATCATTGTGTTCTGACCTTACAGACAGGGTTGTAAATCAATCCACTGACTGTGATAGCTGCATTTGAATATACATATATCGCCAGATAAAAACAGCGAGTCTTCCCTAAGACAGTGTAGGACATGATCTCTCCACTAATTTACTTTAAGGTTAGAACACAGACATAGAAAAATGAGAAATAAGTGAGCATTTTCTTCAGCAGTATCAGACAGATATTAAACTGAAATTTTCTTTCGTGATGAATTATTACGGACAGGATGATGCGAATTGATTATGTTTAATGTGTCACAATTTTAATTCTGTTACAATACTTGAGTCCATATAATACTATTGTATCAAACACCATGTGGCACCTTTATTTCAGACAAAAAGTCGACTGTGTGATATATGCAAATATGCACCTTCCAGCATAATAATACCTCATGTACTGATGATGTGGAGCTTAATGAGAACTTTGCATTCACCAGCACAGAGTTCTAAACTCAACACAAAGAAATGTATTACAACAATAGCAATAATAAGAATAAGAATAAGAATAAGAATAAGAATAAGAATAAGAATAAGACTGTCTGCAGGAGACAGCAGCTCTCAACCACAGGCTGACATAAACTCTCCCAGTGATAGTGTTTATAACACCAGTACATTGACAATATATATGTATAATACTGATTGTACTCACAACTACATGTTCTTTTACTTTTTTTAGGACAGTGGGATGCTGATATTTGTGTTGTTATTTAAATTTCAGGCTGAATGAATGTAACCTAACAGAGGGAATCTGTTCAGAGTTAGCCACAGTTCTCAGCTCAGACTCCTCCAGTCTCAGACAACTGGACCTGAGTAAGAATAATCTGCAGGATTCAGGAGTGAAGTTGCTCTGTGCTGGACTGGAGAATCCACACTGTAAACTAGAGACACTGAGGTGAGGTCATATCTGCCATAAAATAGACCTTTCTTCTGTAAATTATGCATGTAACCATATAATGCTACCAATATGTATTCTGTCTGATATCTGAAGACTATAAGTATACCAAAAAGGAAATTTGTTTAACAGCCGGTATAATAGTAGTATAAAAGCAGATAGCAAGCATGCAAAATGGTTGCCAAGAGTCCATCTTTGATGAGCCAACAATGCTCCATTTCCCCCAGAAGCCTTTTTCTCCTCAGTTTTTCTGGTGAAAATATGTCAGTATGTGGAAATGTAAATCTAACCATGACTGGTTCATAAAAACCAAGCTTGCTGCTTCAATGCAGCCAAAAGGGAATGAGCACAAAACCTGTAGCATCATTTGTTACAAAATAATAAAACTTGTCACATTGGGAATTAAGGGGTTGAAGTCTCCTATGCAGTGTGAAAAATACAAAGCAGTGGTTAAATACTGCCAGCAGTGACTAGTTTCACAGTTTTTAAAGAGTCATTTCTGCTGGGCTACAGGTCCTACAGTCATACAATAGAAGTGTCATTAGAAGGGGAGATACAGATATTGTTAGATACCAACACTCCCCATGCTAGTATTACTGGGGTGTTTGACACCACTTTCAGAACAGAATTCTAGTGCATATGGGATATATAATAGCTACAAATTCATTCAGAAATGGAGGAATCACATGATTATTAAAAGAACATGCTACTGCCTCTGTTGAGAAAACAAGCAAACGTTGAACAGCAACAAATTATTCTGCTCTACATTCAGACTTCAGTTAAACGATTGTTATTAACTTATTAATAAGTTATTAATAGTTATTAATTAGTTATTAACAACTGAAAACTGTTGTTGTCTTGGTTCATCCACCTGGTTTACACAGTGGACAAGATCACAGAAGTAAGAATAAGAATAAGAAAAAGAATAAGAACGTCTGCAGGAGACAACAGCTTAAACTCTCCCAGTGATAATGCTTGTAACACCAGCTCATTGACCATGTTTTGTATAATACTGATTGTACTCAGAACTACATGGTATTTTACTTGTGTAGGACAGGGGAATACTGATATTTGTGTTGTTATTTAAATTTCAGACTCAGTGAATGTAACCTAACAGAGGAAATCTGTTCAGAGTTAGCCACAGTTCTCAGCTCAGACTCCTCCAGTCTGAGAGAACTGGACCTGAGTAAGAATAATCTGCAGGATTCAGGAGTGAAGCTGCTCTGTGCTGGACTGAAGAATCCACACTGTAAACTAGAGATACTGAGGTAAGGTCATACCTGCCATAAAATACACTTTTCCTCTGTAAATTATGTACGTAACCATGAAATGCCACCAAAATGCAGTCTGTCTGATATCTGTGGGCTGTACGCATACCAAAAAGGAAAATAGTACTATAAAAGTAGTTAGTAAGCATGCAAAGGGGTTGCCAAGATTCCATCTTTGATGAGCCAACTATGCTTTTTCCCAGAAGCCTCTTTTTCCTTAGTTGTTCTCCTGAAAATATATCAATATGTGGAAATGTAAATTTAACCATGACCGGTTGATAAAAACCAAGGCTGCTGCTTCAATGAAGCCAAAAGGGAATGAACACAAAACCTGCAGCATCATTTGTAACAAAATGATAAAACTAGTCACACTGGGAATTAAGGTGTTGAAGTCTCATATGCAGTATGAACAATACAAAGCAGTGGTTAAATACTGCCAGCAGTGACCAGTTTCACAGTTTTTAAAGAGTCATTCCTGCTGGGCTACAGGTCCTACAGCCATACAATAGAAGTGTCATTGTTACGCCCAGCCTAGGGGGTACCGAGCATAACATAAAAGTGACTCCCCTTTCCCTTTTCCCAGTGATGACCCGTGCCAGCGAATACAGTCCAAAAAGTGATTTATTTACAAAGGTGGTAGTGAAGAGCGTCGGGGGTGAGCGCGGCCAAAACAACAACCAAAACAATCTATAATTTACAAACTAAATAAACTACCTCCCAAAAATAAAAGAAAAAGAAAATACAGAATTCTTCCCAACTCCCTAACGAAAAAACAGGAGAAAAGAAGAACAAACAAAACTGGTTTCACACCCCCTACAACTACCCGGACTGTTCAAACGAAATTATTTACAATATATACAACGAACATCTGTCAGACTCTATACCCAACGAAGATCACAAAAACACAAATATAGATTTACACTCTATACAATGAATATCCCTGAAAAATACACAAAACGAGTTATCGGAAAACACAACGAAAAGACACGGTCAAATTGGCCAGGAAAAACAGGGGGGCAACTGGCATCAGGAGGCAACATGTTTTTAAAACAGGCACCGTCAGGATGTGGGCCAATACCCAACCGCCACCTGCAAACCAACACATTAAAGAGACAGAGAGACATACGGGGAAAACACACCAGACAGGGGAGGAAACAGCACCACACACAGGCAGGGGGAGAAAAACAGCAGCACCCAAAACAATACACACTTATGACTCAGGGTCATAACACCCCCCCACCTAAAATCAAACATCCCACTGTTTGATACTTAAAACCCAACACGTGACATTGTATCAGCCACAATGTTTTCAGTTCCTTTCATATGGCGAATTTCAATGTTAAAATCCTGTAACAACAATGACCAGCGCATAAGACGCTGTTTGTTATTGCGCATGCGGAATAAGAACACTAGGGGATTGTGGTCTGAATATATTAAAACTGGTGTTGAGCTTGAACCAACATATACTTCAAAATGCTGTAGTGCTAAAAGCAATGCCAGGGCCTCCTTTTCGATTGTGCTGTAATTCATTTGATGTTTATTAAATTTCTTGGAAAAATAACAAGCGGGATGATCGATACTCTGGTCACCTTCCTGTAGCAGAACAGCACCGGCACCATAGGCACTGGCATCTACTTCCATCTTAAAAGCACAGGTAAAATCAGGTGCAACCAGCACAGGTGCACTGCAAAGAAGTGGCGGAATTAAATGAGTCTTGACACTCAGCAGTCCAAACGAATCGCTTAGCTGGGCTAACCAAGCTAGTCAGTGGTCTAACCACACTAGCGAAATTCTTGCAGAAGCCACGATAATACCCGGACATTCCCAGAAACCGGCGGAGTTGTTGCCGCGTCTCTGGCACAGGGAAGTCTAAAATTACCTGGACCTTGGCTTACAGAGGCCGCACCTGCCCCTACCTTACTTGTTTTCCTAAATAGGTGACTACCGCCTTACCGCCAGATTCAAAGTCAAAGAGGCACTTGTTATGCGCCTGAATATCTCTCGCAAAGCATCTAAATGCTCAGGCCAGGTGGAGAAATAAGCCACGATGTCGTCTAGGTATGCCTCACAGTTTTTAACACCAGACAGAACCGCACTCATCAGCCTTTGGAAAGTGGCAGGAGCGTTTCGTAACCCAAACGGAATGACAGAATATTGAAGGAAATTATCGGGGGTGACAAAAACTGAGATCCTGGATGCCCGAGGTGAAAGAGGCGCCTGCCAATATCCTTTCAATAAGTCTAGCTTAGTCACATATTTCGCTGACCCTACACGATCTACGCAATCATCCATGCGTGGGAGAGGAAAGGAGTCTGGCTTAGTCACGGCATTCACTTTGCGGTAATCAGTGCAGAAGCGAAGGTTTTGGTCAGATTTTGGGACCAGCAGCGAAGGTGAGCTCCAGGGGCTGGAACTTGGCACAGCAAAGCCATTTTCTAAAAGATACTCAACCTCCCTCTGCATAGCAGCACGCGCTACCGGGTTGACGCGGTATGCGTGTTGCTTAATGGGCTTATGGTCGCCAACATCTATGTCATGCTGCAAGACGGTAGTGTGGGTGGGAGTATCACCAAATAGCGATATGTGGGAGCGAATCAAATGGCAAATATCACCCTTTTCCAGCTCGGACAAGTAAGACAACTGTCCCTCTAGATTTTCAAGAATTTTGGAGTTCTCCAAACGAACACTCGGAATTGACTCGGAATTGGCTGCTCACGCAACCCGTCCTCCTCGGGACTATAAGACGGTGACACCACCGTCACCACAGAGGAGACACCTGGCACAGAGCACACAGACACATCAGAGTCATTACGAATAAAATACGACTTCAACATGTTGATACGACACACACGGGACCTTTTCTTCCTGTCAGGCATTTTAATCACATAGTCTGTGTCACTCAATTTTCTTTCAGTCTCATAAGGACCACAAAACTTTGCCTGAAGACTGGCTCCAACAATGGGCAATAAAACCAAAACATGATCACCTGGTTTAAAATTGCGACGGAGAGCTTTCTTATCATAAATTTGCTTCATTTTAGACCGCACAACATAAAGGGAACTGCATGCCAGCTCACAAGCGGTATGCAACCTCTCCCTGAATGAGCTCACACAGTCTCAAATGTTGTGCATGGGACTGGGCAAATGCAGTGGGCCACGCACAGTGTGCCCAAAAACCAGCTGAGCCGGGCTAAAACCAAGTGACTCCTGTGTGGTTTCACAGAAGGGGAGATACAGATATTGTTAGATACCAACACTCCCCATGCTAGTATTACTGGGGTGTTTGACACCACTTTCAGAACAGAATTCTAGTGCATATGGGATATATAATAGCTACAAATTCATTCAGAAATGGAGGAATCACATGATTATTAAAAGAACATGCTACTGCCTCTGTTGAGAAAACAAGCAAACGTTGAACAGCAACAAATTATTCTGCTCTACATTCAGACTTCAGTTAAACAATTGTTATTAACAGTTATTAATTAGTTATTAACAACTGAAAACTGTTGTTGTCTTGGTTCATCCACCTGGTTTACACAGTGGACAAGATCACAGAAGTAACAATAAGAATAAGAATAAAAACGTCTGCAGGAGACAACAGCTTTCAACCACAGGCTGAGATAAACTCTCCCAGCGATAATGCTTGTAACACCAGCTCATTTACTGTTTTGTATAATACTGATTGTACTCACAACTACATGTTCTTTTACTTTTTTTAGGACAGTGGGATGCTGATATTTCTGTTGTTATTTAAATTTCAGGCTGAATGAATGTAACCTAACAGAGGGAATCTGTTCAGAGTTAGCCACAGTTCTCAGCTCAGACTCCTCCAGTCTGAGACAACTGGACCTGAGTAAGAATAATCTGCAGGATTCAGGAGTGAAGCTGCTCTGTGCTGGACTGAAGAATGAAGACTGTAAAGTAGAGACACTGAGGTGAGGTCATATCTGCCATAAAATACACTCCTCCTCTGTAAATTCTGTGTGTAACCATGTAATGTCAACAAAATGTGTTCTGTCTGATATCTAAAGTCTTTAAGCATACCAAAAAGGAGATTTGTTTAACAGCCAAAATAGTATGATAAAAGTAGTTAGTAAGCATGCAAAATGGTTGCCAAGATTCTGTGCTTTCTCTTTCATAAGTCTTTTGCTGCTCAGTTGCTCTAGTGAAAGTACATCAGCATGAGGTCATGTAAATTTAATCATGATTGATTGATTAAAAACCAAGCTGGCTGCTAGAGAATCTGCACTGTAAAATAGAGAAACTGGAGGGAGGTATATATTCATCAAGCAGAAATAGCAACACATTCACTGAGAAATGGAGGAGTAACATGATTATTGAAAGAACATGCCACTGCTCTACACTGAGACTTCAGTTTCAGTTACTGAGTTTCGACCACAGTAGTAAAAATAAGAACAAGAATACGAATCTTAAAATATCCAACTCTGTTACTTCATTTCAACACTTAACGTCACTAGGTCCAGTGAAATTTTTAGAACTAACAGAGCAACACTGCTACTTCAGTTGATCTACCTGATCTACCCTGTCAGTAGGGGTTGTACGAGTACATAATTTCACATCTTGAGTACTCCTTTCCTGAAAAACTCGAGGTCTCGAGTACTGGATGGGGAGGAGTGGCAGGGTTGGTACATAGTGCAAAGCATAAAATGAATGATATGAAGATAACAACTTGAAAAACTAAGGTGAAGTAATACCTGCTTTACATTTCACTTCACCTTTCACTGTGTCTTACTGACTGTTTTAACTCAGCATAAAATAAATCAGACCCAGTCTGTTAAAATCCCCAAATCAGACTAAATCATGTCTGTGTGCTTGCATGACATAAAATACAACCTTTCCATCGCTGTGTACAACATATAACTCTGTTATTTCTGTATATTATATTATATATATATTCATACCTAATTTAAAATGTCACAATGCATCTTTGATTTTATACAGCTGTTTTACTTCTATTTATCTTGGGGCTGTTGTCTGTTTGGCTCAATTCACTGCTGATAATCATTTAGAAGTGATGTCTAACAAAACTAATTGTCACTGTAGTGTGGTCTGTGCCCAGATGAACATTTAGTCTCATAACTACAGGGTGATCAAATGACTGAGAAATGAAATTGTTCATCATGTGTGATGATTTATGGCACTGCAGGAAAGGACAGAAAAAATCAACTTCATGACAAATATGTACTGTACTTTATTCATTGACTAATTATGGCGTGTTTTACACAAAACATCCGGAGCAGATCTTTAGTTCTCCGTGATTCCTATTAAATATTTACATAGAAACAAACCCAGACCTCTATCCTATCTACAGACTTTCAGACTGTAATATCACAGAGGAAGGATATGCTGCTCTGGCTTCAGCATTGAGATCAAACCCCTCACACCTGAAAGAGCTGGATCTCAGAGGGAATGACCCTGGAGACACAGGAGTGAAGCTGCTCTCTGATTTACTGGAGGATTCACAATGCCACCTGGGAACATTAAGGTGAACAGTTTGACAAACATGACTCAAGAAAACAACACTTTGCTTGTAAATGATCACACTTACTGATGAGAAATACATAAGATGAGATTTCTCCCAAGAATAGATAAGTATTCTTGTATATTGTGGGGTGTATCAGTGTGTAAAAACCAATCTTGTTATTATGTCAGTAACTGTGAGCAGAATGTGAGGTTTTTTTTGTTTTTTTTTTCTGTGAAGTTTTCTCTTTTATGTGAATCATGTTTCAAAATTTGTTTTACTGGCCCTTTGGTTCCTCACAAGACTGTTTTGATAGTGAATCATTTAACATCATTTAATCATTTCTCCATAGCTGAAAGGAGGCTTTGAGAATGCTTGTTAGAAGCAACGAAAGGAACTTCTTTAAAGTCTTGATATTTGTGTCTTTTACTACAAATCAATCAGTTTATCTTTTTAAGCCATTTTTTTCTGTTCAGACTTTTGCAGAGTCCTGTTGCAGAGGAAGCCTGTGTGGCTCTGACTTCATCTCTAGGTAAAAACCCCTTACTGCTGAGAGAGCTGGACCTGAGTGAGAAAATCCCAGGAGACTCAGGAGTAAAGCAGCTCTGTGCTCTATTAGAGGATTCACACTGTAAACTGGAGAGACTGAAGTTAGTGCTTTGAATAATTCTGTTTTTTTGTTCTTTATCTTTAATGGATATTAAAGATTTTGATAAGGGACTATCTGGCCCTCGGGGGGTTTGGTATACAAATCAAATCATTTTATTTAATTTATGATATATACTGATATTTATGATGCATCTTAGAGTGGCAATATAAGCAGAAAAAACAACGTCATATCAATGCTTTTCTGAATTCATATTGACTACAATACATGCGTGTCTTTTCTGTAGACTTTCACAGTGTAATATCACAGAGGAAGGATATGCTGCTCTGGCTTCAGCTCTGAGATCAAGCCCCTCACACCTGAAAGAGCTGGATCTGAGTTTTAATAAACTAGGAGACCCAGGTGTGAAGCAGCTTTGTGCTGTATTGGAGGATTCACACTGTAAACTGGAGATACTGAAGTCAGTATTTTCAATAATTCTGTTCTGTTTTGTTGTTCTTTATCTTTAATGGATATTAAAGATTTTATTAAGGGAACATTCTGCCCTCAGGGTGCTGTTGTATACAAATCAAAACATTACCTTTTTTCACTTTAAGCTACATACTGATTCTTGCGATGCATTTTAGAATGGCAGTGTTACCAGAAAATTCAAGTCTCAAAAAATACTAAAAATGAAATGTATTCTGACAAGGTCATTACCATGCTTTTCCAATTTCATATTGACTACAATACATGCGTGTCTTTTCTGTAGACTTTCACAGTGTAATATCACAGAGGAAGGATATGCTGCTCTGGCTTCAGCTCTGAGATCAAGACCCTCCCACCTGAAAGAGCTGGATCTGAGTTTTAATAAACTAGGAGACTCAGGAGTGAAGCAGCTTTGTGCTGTATTGGAGGATTCACACTGTAAACTGGAGATACTGAAGTCAGTATTTTGAATGATTCTGTGCTGTTTTTTGTACTGTATCTTTATTAATGGATCTTACAGATTTCACACAGGGAAAATCCTGCACTCACAGTGTTGTGTATTCAAATCAAAACATCATCATTACTTCATTTCAAACTACACAGTGATATTTATGATGCATTTTAGAATGACAATATGCCCAGAAAACATGAAGACTGAAAAAATACTAAAAATAAAATGTATTCTAACAATGATGCTTTTCCAAATTCCAGTTGACTGCAATGCATGTATGTTTTTTCTGCAGACTTTCAGAGTGTAATATCACAGAGGAAGGATATGCTGCTCTGGCTTCAGCTCTGAGTTCAAACCCCTCACACCTGAAAGAGCTGGATCTCAGAGGGAATGACCCTGGAGACTCAGGAGTGAAGCAGCTCTTTGATTTACTAGAGGATCAACAATACAAACTGGAAACACTAAGGTAAAGAATTTGTCAGACCAAAAAGAATGATTTGTCTAGCATGAGGATGAACTACAATTAATACAGTGGAAAGTAAAAGGAAACATAAAAAAGATCTAATTCATACAAAAATTGCTCAATATTGAAAGAAGCAGAAAAAATGTTGCTTGGGAATTATTACACTTGCTGATAGGTATTATTTAAGATCAGATTGTTTCTAAAAATAGCTAAGTATTCTTGTATATTGTGGGGTACACCAGTGTGGGAAAAACAAATATTATTATGATGCCAGTAATTGTGAGTAGCATGTGAGTTTTTTTTTTTTTAAGTTTTCTTTTTTATGTAAGCTAATTTTGAAAATTTGTTTCATTGGTGCTCTGGTTTCTCTCAAGATTGTTTTTTAATTATCAACTATTTAACATTTCACCTTAGCTGAAAGGACGCTTTGAGAAGGCCTGGGATCAGTTTAGAAGCAGTTAAAGGAACTCCTTTAAAGTAAAGATAATTGTGTCTTTTTACTAATCAATTACTTTAAACTTATTTTCTCTATTTAAGCCATTTTCTGTCTGTTCAGATTGTTGAAAAGTCCCGTTGCAGAGGAAGCCTGTGTGGCTCTGACTTCAGCTTTAGGTAAAAACCCCTTAATGCTGAGAGAGCTGGACCTGAGTGAGAAAATCCCAGGAGACTCAGGAGTAAAGCAGCTTTGTGCTCTGCTGGAGGATTCACACTGTAAACTGGAGAGAATGAAGTCAGTGTTTTGAATAATTCTGTTCCATTTTTTTGTTCTTTGTCTTTAATGGATTTTAAAGATTTTGATAAGGCCCTCGAGGTGTTGTGTATGCAAATCAGAACATCACCTTTACTTCACTTTAAACTACATACTGATTCTTGCGATGCATTTTAGAATGGCAGTGTTACCAGAAAATTCAAGTCTCAAAAAATACTAAAAATGAAATGTATTCTAACAACGTCATATCGATGCTTTTCTGAATTCATATTGACTACAATACATGTGTGTCTTTTCTGTAGACTTTCACAGTGTAATATAACAGAGGAAGGAATTATAGCTCTGGCTTCAGCTCTGAGATCAAACCCCTCACACCTGAGAGAACTGGATCTCAGAGGGAATGACCCTGGAGACTCAGGAGTGAAGCAGCTTTGTGCTGTATTGGAGGATTCACACTGTAAACTGGAGAGACTGAAGTCAGTATTTTGAATAATTCTGCTCTGTTTTGTTGTTCTTTATTTTTAATGGATATTAAAGATTTTGTTAAGGGAACATTCTGCCCTCAGGGTGCTGTTGTATACAAATCAAAACATTACCTTTACTTCACTTTAAACTACATACTGATATTTATGATGCATTTTAGAATGGCAATATGCCCAGAAAACATGAAGACTCCAAAAATACTAAAAATGAAATGTATTCTAACAAGGTCATTACTATGCTTTTCTGAACTGATATTGAGTAAAATTGATGTGTGTCTTTTCTGTAGACTTTCAGAGTGTAATATCACAGAGGAAGGTTGTGCTGCTCTTGCTTCAGCTCTGAGATCAAGACCCTCCCACCTGAAAGAGCTGGATCTGAGTTTTAATAAACTAGGAGACTCAGGAGTGAAGCAGCTTTGTGCTGTACTGGAGGATTCACACTGTAAACTGGAGAAACTGAAGTCAGTATTTTCAATAATTCTGTTCTGTTTTGCTGTTCTTTATCTTTAATGAATATTAAAGACTTTGTTAAGGGAACATCCTGCCCTTTGATACAAATCAAAATATTACCTTCTCCTCACTTCAAACTACACACTGATATTTATGATGCATTTTAGAATGGCAATATACCCAGAAAACATGAAGGTTTGACAATACTAAAAATGAAATGTATTCTAACAAGGTTGTTACGATGCTTTTCCCAGTTCCTTTTTACTACAATACATACTTCTCTTTTCTGTAGAGTTTTCTGTAGGAAAAAAGAAAAACTTTTTTTCTCTACTCGGACATTTGAAAAGTCTTGTTACAGAGCAATAGCAACGTTACTTCACAAGATGCTACAACTCTAAAAATGAAATATTTTCCCGAAAGGACGCTGTGAACGTAGTCCAGATTCTTTTTGACAACAACACATGTGTGTCTTTTCCCTAGACTTGCAGACTGTGATATAATAGAAGAAGGATATGCTGCTCTGGCTTCAGCTCTGAGATCAAACCCCTCACACCTGAAAGAGCTGGATCTCAGAGGAAATGACCCTGGAGACACAGGAGTGAAGCTGCTCTCTGATTTACTGGAGGATCCACAATGCCAACTGGAGACACTGAGGTGAGCAATTTGATGAACATGACTAAAGAAACTGTGACTTTGGAAAAGCGGTAATGTACAGAGAAGTTTTTTATGCAAAAAAAAAAAAAATGGATATTGGATATCTTTAATGGATATTGAAGATTTTATTAAGGGACTATCCTGCCCTCAGAGTGCTGTTGTATACAAATCAAAACATCACCATTACTTCACTTCAAACTACACACTGAAATGACAATGCGTTTTAGAATGGCAGTATAACTAGAAAACATGAAGACTCCAAAAATACTAAAAATGAAATGTATTCTAACAAGGTCATATCAATGCTTTTCTGAATTCATATCGACTACAATACATGCGTGTCTTTTCTGTAGAGTTTTCTATAGGAAAAATGAAAAACCTTTTTTTCTACTCAGACATTTGAAAGGTCTTGTCACAGAGCAATGGCAACAGTACTTCACAAGATGCTACAATTCTAAAAATGAAATATTTTCCCGAAAGGACGCTGTTTCTTTCTGACAACAATACGTGTCTTCTCTCTAGACTTTCAGACTGTGGTATAACAGAGGAAGGATATGCTGCTCTGGCTTCAGCTCTACGATCAAATGCCTCACACCTGAAAGAACTGGATCTCAGAGGAAATGATCCAGGAGACTCAGGAGTGAAGCTGCTCTCTGATTTACAAAAGGATCCACAATGTAAAACTGTGAAACTGAGGTGAACAGTTTGATGAACATGACTAAAGAAACTGTGACTTTGGAAAAGCATTAATGTACAGAGAAGTTTTTTTTATGTAGAAAAAGATCTAAATTGTTTTAAGTTGTGTCAGTGTGCTTTTTTTTTTTTATTTAAATTATCCGGTGAATTTTGTAAAGAATTGTTAGACAGCTTTTTGCCATTCAGTCACTGTTGAAACTCCTATTTAGAATTTCTCTCACTCCCTGCATCAGCCGTTTAATCATTTCAGTGACCCAACTCCTCCCCTTGTTCTCTTCCCCAACATTCCCTCACTCACTCCACAAACCCTTAAAGTCCATCAGTCTGTGCTTGCATCTGAGCCTGCACCAGCTGATGTCAAACTGCCCCAAGCCATAACCTGTCACTAAAGTCATGTAGAACAGGGTTTTCAAAATCCGTCTGAAACTGAGATGTCCTGGTTTAATCACTTCACAAACTCTCTGAATAATTCATACCTTTAACAGTCCCAAACCTTTCAGTCTTTTCTATCTTGGGCAATGAAATGGTAAAATCAGATAGATTATTTTATGTGTCCTGACCCCTGATTTCACTAATAGTGAATGTATGTAAAAAAAAATTACTCATATCTTCCTTACATTCTGTGGTATCGATCTGGACAGGATAGTGCCCTTGACTGCTGAAGAGTGGTGCTGTAGTGAGGTATAAAATGGTCAGTGACATGAATATATTTTTCTCTCTCTGCAGGCTGTTGAAAAGTTCTGTTGCAGAGGAGGCCTGTGCTGCTCTGGCTGCAGATTTAGGTAAAAACCCTCTACTGCTGAGAGAGCTGGATCTGAGGAGATATGTACAAGGAGACTCAGGACTAAAACAGTTCTCTGCTTTACTGGAGGATCCACACTGCAGACTACAGAAACTGGAGTGAGTGATGTTTTTTCAAGATGTTTAAAAGCATTTACATCAACAAACAGTTTGCTCTATTAGTGCCAGAAATCTATCAGTTTTTCAGTCTGATAAGGAGATAATGACATTAATGCCTTTTGGACTTTCTGATCTTCTGATCTTTATGCTATGGGTGTGTGGTGGTGTTGAGTGTTTCTGGCTTTAATGTCCTTCTCATGGTAAGGGAGGACTGGCCTGCTTTCTCATTGTCTTTTCAAATGGGAACAGTCTGTGTTTACAGTAATAAAATAATTATTATAGTGTAAGTATTTAAGACGGTGTTGGACTACACAGGGCTTTCAGCTCTTCCTGCCTCTTCTCTCATTCTCTCTTCTCAGGACCATCATGGCTCCTCTCTTTCCTTGCCTGGCCCTTAACATTCAAATAATATGAAGGTTCATTGATGAAGTTTTAAAATGACTCTGTTCTCCTGAAAATGACCACAGTACAGAGTGACCTGATGAATCAGTTTTTGGTGTTAAGTGTGATTATACGGTGTTTATGGCTCCATAAAAAAAAGTCTTTAATATTACACTGTGAAATGTCTGATGGAGCATTGTGAATTCAGTACATTGTTTAGTGCTGTTGTGTATAATTCTGTATTACAGTGAAATTGCTGCTGGTTTTCCCTTTAACGGATTCTTCTACTTTAGTTTTCTGTACACTGAGAGACGTTTATGGTTTTTGTAAGGGAGATTCCCATGAGAATGTTCTATAAACCGTCAAGTTCATGGCAAAGTTTCTTTGCTGGTGGTGACATTTGCCTGATTGTTCCAATTAAGTTGGTAAGCGGGTACACTTTGGCTTTAAAATATTAGTATGTATCAGCTGAAGGGTTCAATGTTGCATAACAAAGGAGTGATCTATTCACAGCTATTACAAACAGACTTTGTTAACATTATATTATTGCAGCAAAGTAGTGTGGTGTTGGACTTATAATAACAGCCTAACTGACTTAAAAATGAAATTAGTCATATTTGCTTGCATCCACTGTATTTTTAACAACATTAATTTGTTTAGCCGCGTTAGTGTAGTAGCCTAGTCTGTTATATGACAGACTCGATGTTGGAGCCATGCTTGAGAAATCCGTCCACAACTCACAATTGTTGCATGTTTATTTCATCACAACGACAGCTGGGAAAGAAAATTTGCACAGTGAAATATAACAGTAAAGCAAACAAACAATTGATTCATGCTTTTCTGCTGTTTACGTAGGGGTCTAACTTGAAACTGAGCTTGCGTGAGATCTAGCATCACGCAATTAACAAGTACTTGATGTTAATGTAGAAACTCGAGAACTGATGTAACTCCTCGTGTACTCGAATGCTCGAGCACTCTGTGCAACCCTTATCAGTCAGTAAATTAGGGAGAGTATTTATACACTTGTGTCATTCATTCCAATTAGAGCTGATTTAGACCAATGTCCAGATAAGTTGGAGGTCAGATATTTCCATTAAAAAAAACAGAGTCTCCATGACATTCTCCTGTTCACTGATTTATATGTATATTGTAGCTAAACGGTTTTGTTTCCGACAAATCTCTCTCTCTCTCTCTCTCTCTCTCTCTCTAACTCTTTCTATCTTTCTTTCTCTATAGACTGAGTGACTGTAGTATAGGAGAGGAAGACTTTACTGCTCTGGCTTCAGCTCTGAGGAAAAACCCCTCACACCTGAGAGAAGTGAATCTGAGTGGGAATGACCCTGGAGAGTCGGGAGTGAAGGAGCTCTCTGTTCTGCTAGAGAACCAACACTGTAACATGGAGAAACTGGAGTGAGTTACGTATTCATCAAGCAGAAACTGAAAATACATTCTGCAAAAAAAAAAAATTAAGAAAAAGAAACACTGTCTTATTACAGTGTATCTTTTTTAGAGAGACAATCAGTACAACAGTATTCAATAAAATGAATAAAAAATCTCTCTGTTCTGCATATGATGACCCTTATTTCAGATGCTGTACAGGGGCTGCACACTTATGATAGACAACTTGGTGGCAACTGGCCTATGACAAGGTGTGGTGACTGTAGAACCAACAGCAGGGCTGACAGGGAGAGTAACAGGCTACTATTGTAGACTTTCACTGAGATAAACTGGGTACCACAAAGTGATTTATTTTGATGGGGTGGAGGAGGGTGATCAGGGTTTAGTGCAGCTGGTATGCAGGGAAGCTGGTTTTAGTGTACAGTTTTTCCACAGGATTTATGTGGATGTTCAGATCGGTAAAAAGATGAGAAGACAATTATCAGTGTTTCTTTTTCTTGCTTTAGTTGAAGGTTTGGGGTTGGGAGACACTCTGATGTGAACAAACTGTTGTGGGTTTAATCTATGGGGGTTCTTTTCTTTTTGTGTGTGTGATGTGAGAGTAAGGGAATAAATGTGTGTGAGAATAAAATCCAGCACTTCACAGCCCTAGTTTCACACAGAGCCAGTTCTCCATGATGGGAGGCCCATCAATATCAGACACTCTAGAAATGTCTGAAGTTCCAACAGTGAATCAGTTAGTTTAGCTGGTGGGTAACACTGTGGACAGTGTGAATGCAGTGACACAGAGACAGGGCATCTGATCTAGGTGACTGATGGACCATGTGTTGGAGATGTTCTGACAGCTGCTCTCTGAGGGACTAATCTGTTGGTGTGATAAACCCATATGTTCCTGACCTTTTTACAAAGATCACCAGCAATTCCATATTGTGATGATGAAAAAAATTCTGAAGCTGCAAGGGAACTTGAGAATATAGTTTTGGATTCAAATGAGTAAAACTCTGTAAGAACTTTGCACTTGTTTGAAAATCTTAAACAAAGAAAAACCTAAAAGTTTCAGAAAAACCCAGAGTTCAGATAGTGGGGGAGTCCAAAATCAGTGGTATGGAGAGAATGCATTATAAACCCACATTGGCCAGGAATGATGGACAGATGCAGTGCTTTGTGTAACATGGTTTTACTGCTGTGAATATGTTCATGTCCGTTTTAAACTCAAAAGTTTCAGATAACTGTCTCTTATGTTTTCTTGGACAGACTGTTTTTGGTTGATTTCATAGATGAAGAAAAAAGGCTGAGTACTATAATCAGCCCTCCCCCTGCTCTTTCTCTCTGTTTCTCTCTCTCTCTCTCTGTGTGTGTGTGTCTCAGTGCATTTTAGTTCACTCAAGCTTCAGCTACTGCTAATGTTTTTCTTGGTGGTATTTTATAGTTCTACAATAATGTGTACTGGAATTGTCCAATAGAGCCAAATGGTGTCTGACACTTGTCTTTGCGTTTTGTAGTGTGTGTGTGTGTGTGTGTGTGTGTGTGTGTGTGTATGTAATCTATCATGTTAATTTTGGCACTACATGGGAAATCTTGTGTGCTATTTGGTTTTCATGACAAGCCAAACCTTACAAATTGTAACATGGATACCTCTCTCTCTCTCTCTCTCTCTAGTCTGAGTAAGTGTAGTATAACAGAGGAAGGCTTTGCTGCTCTGACTTCAGCTCTGAGATTAAACGCCTCACACCTGAGAGAACTGAAGCTGAGAGGGAATGAACCAGGAGACTCAGGAGTGAAAGAGCTCTCCTCTCTGCTGAAGCTTCCACACTTCAAACTGGAGAAATTGGAGTGAGTCATATATTTATCAAACAGAAACTTAAAACACTTTTTATGATTTAAAAAATCCTGATAAGTGCTGTTGTCATTAAACTATTTTAGACTGATCTCTTGGTGCTGTGCATGATCAGACAAATATAGAGTCTAATTTCCCTGAGTAAACTCTGATAAATACAAACACCTTCTGTCTCAGTTCATTTGAGTTCAACTAGTGTCAGTAAATTTGTCTGTTGTTGTTTTATAACATAATTGAATGGAGTGTAATCTTATCAGACTTATACTACTACTACTACTGCTACTACTACTACTACTACTACTACTAATAATAATAATGATAGGAAGAAGAAGAAGAATCTTAAAATCTCTTTAGAAAATATCTTAAAATCTCTCTTGAACTCTGTTACTTAATTTGATGCTAATATCAGTGTCGCTAAATCCAGTGAAAACATTGTTAGAACTAATTGAGGAACATTGTTGCCTCAGTTGATCCACCTGGTTTCCACAGGGACGTGGTTAAGATAACTCTACATGTCCAGTCTAATACAGAAACCTCTCTATGACATAGATGTATAACAGCTTCAGATGTTTTACATAAGACTGTTATCATCAGTCAGGCTTTTTATGATTCATTATATTAAGTAAAATAGAGAAAATATGCATACACACGTAATAGTGTCTGTAAGCCACTACTGAGGTGTTGATCTACAAACATAATAGCTATAAAGACTACACATGCCATTTTTGGCATCCATTCCAATTTATGCTTACTGTTCAGGATGGCAAATGTGTCCTTCTCTCTCCCTCACTCTGTAGTCTGAGTGACAGCAGTATAACAGAGGCAGGCTTTGCTGCTCTGGCTTTAGAGCTGAGATCAAACCCCTCACACCTGAGAGAACTGAATCTGAGCGGGAATGAACCAGGAGACTCAGGAGTGAAGGAGCTCTCCTCTGTACTGAAGCTTCCACACTGTAAACTGGAGAAACTAGAGTGAGTCATATTTTTATCAAACAGAAACTTAAAACACTTCTTATGATTTAAAAATGTTGATTACTATTTCACTGTTGTCATTAAACTAATTAAGACTGATCTCTTGGTGCTGTGCATGATCAGACAAATATAGTCTAATTTCTCTGAGTAAACTCTGAAAAATATATACACCTTCTGTCTCAGTTCATTTGAATTCAACTAGTGTCAGTAAATTTGTCTGTTGTTGTTTTATGATACAGTCGGATGGAATGTAATCTGAACAGACCTATACTGCTTCTACAACTAATACTACTACTAATAATGATAATAGGAAGAAGAAGAAGAAGAAGAAGAATTTTAAAATCTCTAACTCTTATGTAATTTGACGCTAATCTTAGTGTCACTAAATCCAAGGTAAACATTGTTAGAACTAATTGAGCAACATAGCTGCCTCAGTTGATCCACCTGGTTTCCATAGGGACATGGTTAAGATAACTCTACATGTCCAGTCTAATACAGAATCCTCTCTATGATACAGATGTATAACAGCTTCAGATGTTTTACATAAAGATTGTTATCATCAGTCAGGCTTTTTATGATTTTATATCATTAAGTGAAATAGAGAAAATATGCGTACACACATAACAGTGTCTATAAGCCACAGTCAGTAGGTTGTTCTACAGACATAACAGCTATGAAGACTACACATGTCATTTTTGACATTCATTCCAATTCGTGCTTACTTTTCAGGTCTCTTTGCAGCCTTTTCAGGATGGACATTGCTGGCCAATGGTCTATTTCCTGATATGTGTCTGTGTTCTAACTGACCAATGTATGACAAATATGTCCTCTCTCTCTCTCTCTCTTTCTTGCTCTGTGTCTCTGTTCAGTTAGTGTGGATATATTTGTCTTTATTTGTGATGTTCTATAGTTCTATATTTATCACATAAGAACTCTGACACACACTGTCTCTGTGTGTGTATTCAAATGGCAGCTGTTCATGTACCGACTTTAGCAACATAACTGTGTTTCACATGAAATTCAACATTTTTATTTAACAAAATATTGTTTTTAACTAACTGGATAACCTTGCTACCTTACTCAACCCACCTGGTTTCCACAGGGAAGTGGTTAAATTAAAATAAGACATCCATTCTAATATAGATTCCATTCTGCAATATAGATGTAACACAACTTTTTCAAGCTGCTTTTTAAGAGTTTTATCTAGTAAAATATGATAGGGGAAATTATTTTAAACAGATCTCTTAGTGCACTGAATAATCCTAAATCAATATGATAATGTATAGATAAAGATAAATGGTTTTAATCAATGCAAAGGTAAGGTGAGAGAGAAATGGAAGATTTAATGGAAGTAACACGTCATTTTGGAAGCATCAGAAAAAAAAAAATCAACATTTACATTCCACTTCTGTGAGTCTGTTTCCTGACATATGTCTACGTCCTTGCTAACCAATGTTATCTCTGACAAATGATCTCGCTCTCTCTCTCTCTCTCTCTCTCTCTCTCTCTCTCTCTCCTTAGTCTGAGTGAATGCAGTATAGGAGATAAGGGCTGTGCCGCTCTGGCTTCAGCTCTGAAATCAAACCCCTCACACCTGAGAGAACTGAATCTGAGTTTGAATTACCCAGGAGACTCATCAGTGAAAGAGATCTCTTCTCTACTGCAGAATCCAAACTTTAAACTGGAAAAATTGGAGTGAGTCACGTGTTTATTTAAAAGAAATTGAAAACAGTTTAACATTTTAGCTAATTAGTATTTCATTGTTGGGAGCTTGTCCATAAAGTATTTTGAACAGATCTCTTAGTGCATTGAATAATCCTAAATCAATATTATAATGTATAGATAAAGATAAATGGTTGTAATCAATGTAAAGATAAGGTGAGAGAGAAATGGAAGATTTGATGGAAGTAACACATGTGATGTTGGAAGCATCAAAAAAAAAAAAATCAACATTTACATTTACATTCCACTTCTGTGAGTCTGTCACCATCTTGACTTAGGTCAGACACTTACCTCTGCTGAACTGAATAGAAATATGACCAAACAGAAACGTAACAGAACAGTATAATTAAACTAAATCAAAGCAGAACTACATGGCTTTTCCCTCTACTTTCTCCCCTCTTCTTCTTGGAAACTGTTTTGGTCTCAGTTGTAAAATTGACACTCGCACTTTCTGCTGTGTCCCAAGAAAATAATAAACTGATGCTTCCATCGGATTAGACTTGTTATCATTGATATTAGAATAAGAAAAGCTTAGTGTCACACCAACAGCCAAGGAAATGTCCTTCTCTTCAGAAATGGTGCCAAGTCAGTTGCATCATTTAGGGAGAATGGTTAAAACTTCAACACAGGGTTTTAAGATGCAGTGAGTGACATGTCTAGTGTGTTTGTGACTGGCCCAAGCTTCCTTTAATGTATAGAACTGTGACAACGCCGCCTGCGGACTTTCAACTCAAGAGTTTTTAAATATATATCTCTAACCAGTAGAAGGGGTTCCCACACAGTTAAATTTGTAAAGTAAGCAGCAGAGACATCATTTCAATTTTTTTTTACCAATAAAATAAATTTTATCAGCAGCAAAGATTAAGAAACCACTCATCCAAACCAAAGCGGGCCTTCCAAGTAGGCCAAACACAGTACAGGGGGAAAAAATCCACTTATTACATACTGACTACTGTGAATTATCAGTACAACCAGGGGAGGGCTCTCTCTAGCTCTGTTTGAGAAAAGAAAGACTGTAACATTGTCCTGATTACTGATACATGTCTGTGGTCTAACTGACCAATGTCTTTTCTGATAAATGTCTTCTGTCTCTTTCTTGTTCAACTCTCTCTCTCTCTCTCTCTCTCTCTCTTTCTCTCTCTCCCTCTCTCTCACACACTCTCTCTCTCTCTCTCTCTCTCTCTGTAGTCTGAGTAAGTGTTATATAACAGAGGAAGGCTGTGCTGCTCTGGCTTCAGCTCTGACATCAAACCCCTCACACCTGAGAGAGCTGAATCTGAGTGGGAATGAGCCAGGAGACTCAGGAGTGAAGAAGTTCTCTTCTGTGCTGAAGCTTCCACACTGTAAACTGGAGAAACTTGAGTGAGTCATATTTTTATCAAACAGAAACTTAAAACACTTTTTATAACTGAAAAAATGCTGATAGGTGCTGTTGTCATTAAACTATTTTAGACTGATCTCTTGGTGCTGTGCATGATCAGACAAATATAGAGTCTAATTTCCCTGAGTAAACTCTGATAAATATAAACACTTTCTGTCTCAGTTCATTTGAGTTCAACTAGTGTCAGTAAATTTGTCTGTTGTTTTATAATATAATCAAATGGAATGTAATCTTAACAGACTTATACTACTACTACTACTACTACTACTACTACTACTACTACTACTACAACTACTACTAGTAGTAGTAGTAGTACTAATACTAATCTTAAAATCTCCAACTTTTTTGGTTCATCTCAAGACTAATCTTTGTGCCACTAAATCTAGTGAAAACATGGTTAGAACTAATTGAGCAACATTTCTGCCTCAGTTGATCCTCCTGGTTCCCACAGTGACGTGGTTAAGATAAGCCTTATCCATTATAGTGCAACATCTCCTGTTTCATTATTACAGTATCGTACAATACCATCTGGTCCTAATCATCCACTATTGTGCTTATGTTTCACTCTGATCAAATCTCTACACAAACATTTCAGTAAAAGATTATTGAAAAAGTAAGACAGTACCGGGTGTTTCAGGGTTTCTCTTTCTCTCTTTATATCTGTCAGAAACTGAAAAACCCTTTTATTCAAAAGAAAAGTTTTAGCTGAATAGTATTTCAGTGTTAGGGCTTTGTCGGTCAAACCATGAAACTGTTTTAAATAGGTGTCCTATTGCAGTAAATATGAAATATATGTCGGGAAATGGACTGTTTTAGGACAGTTGGGGGGATGGGGAGATTGCAGGTTTTATTGAAAAGTTGGAGTGTGTTAAATATGGGCGGTGGGGTCGCCACTGTGTGTTTTTGTTGGTTGTGCTCTCTCTCTCTCTCCACTCCCGTACCTGCCAGTGGAGCTAATTGGTAACCTTAGTGACGGGCGGAGTGGAGTAATAAAAGGGGTGATGGTCCAAGCTGGCCTTTTCTACCGCAGTGTAAAGTTGCTGACACCTTGCTGAACCTAGAGCTGTGCCTAACCAAGAGCTGCGCCTAATGCCGACGAATCGACTGCCAAAAGGGACATGTTAACTCCCTACGACTTGGTGTGAGTGAATGCAAATCGACGTTTCCCTGTACTCACACACATTCGTTTATCATTGCAGCATTGCCCGTGAAGCTGTTTGATTGGGGAAGACTGCGCCACGGAGCCGGAACACCGCCAGCTGCTGGCCAGCTAACCTGGAAAGAGGACTCCCCCGACGGAGGGAACGTCCACACTTCCCAGCAAAGACGGCAACTTTCCAAACAAGAGACTTTGATACATTTGCAGAGCCGGTACTAGAGTAATTTGTTGTATTTTATTTCTTCTTGATTTTTATATGGTTTTACTTGTTTTAATCGTTTCATTGGGCTGTTTGATTTGATTTGATTTTTTTTTTTGTCTTGGCGCTGCTTTCTAGAAAAGACTCTAGAATCTCCTATTTTAGTTTAGTGTTATTTGACTGTTTTAGAAATATATCTGTTTTCTGTTCTGTCAGTAAATTTTAGTTTGTTTTAAATTTTTCATTTCTCTCTGTAGTGTGAGTCTAAGTCAGTGTAAAGGGCGGGCCAAGAGAGGGGCACAGAGACAGGAGTGGCAGTGCAGAATTTTGCAGTTTACTGGACGAAGCATAAGTTCATTGTGGGGAGGGGGGAAAAGAAATTAAACTTTGCAAACTGAAAGTGAAACAAAATAGTCAAAACAAATTCTATATAACTAAACAAAGTCTGCTCTGGCCTCTGGTGATAGAGGTCTAAAACCAGCAGAAACCAGTTTAGCCTTTAAGGAAAAATAACTCATGCTCTAGTACACCTGGACAACAGACAGGGAGCTCCCACACACAGTTTGGTGGCCAGCACCAAACAGACAGAGGGGGTGATAAGCAATAGAGCATGGCTAATATATAAATAAGGTTATAGTTAAACAAATGTACCCACTGAAATTTACATAAGGTTATTTAACAATGATCTTATTAAAGAAAACAAAGCAAACACATTAAGAACAATTAGGAAACATAGTGTGATGTCTCGTCCCCTCAGGTAATTAAAGATGGTATTTCCCTCTGCCTTGCCTCTTGGAACTCAATAAATAGCCTGTGTTTCCACACGTACCCCTTTTCATGACGGACTAATCTGGAAAGATGACTCAGGCAGGTAACAATGTATAAAGGTGAATAACAGAATCCTTCAGCAACTAAGTTTGTGCACTTAACACAGAAACTGAAAGTAAATAAAAGTTTGTGGAAGACAAATGGTAGTTTGTGTTATTATATATTGCAGATTTTATGTATATGCGATAAATGAGGTGGAAACTAAACTGATGTAGTGGCCTGCATGTGCTTCCATCGCACACCCCCCTCCCCCCCCCCCCACCTCTGGTTTCCAGCTGGTAAGCGGGAAAGGAAATCCGCAGTAGTGTTGCTTTTACCGTGTATGTGTTGGATGGAAAACTTGAAGGGCTGTAAGGACAGATACCAACGAGTGATCCTAGCATTTGAATCAATGTACAATTTACAATTTGGTATTTGGCAGACGCTTTTAGCCAAAGTGACTCACAATCAGTGCATCAGTCGGATTCCTAATACCTCATAAGCGGAGATCACAATAAGACTGAACGTCAATTTACCCCTTCGTATTCGTATTCGAATACTTTGACAAACATAGATACAAGACAAGGGTTTTTTTTTTTTTGTAAGGAAAGGGAGGTTAGGTAATGGGAGACAGGTGGGTTCTGAAGATGTGGGTTTTCAGTTTGCTGCGGAAGATGGTAAGAGATTCCGCAGTCCCAACTGAGTGAGGGAGGTCGTTCCACCACCGCGGGGCAACGGTGGAGAAGAGGCATGGTCAGGAGGAGTGGCTGCCGGGTTCCTGAAGTGAGGGGACCGTCAGTTGACCAGAGGTCATAGAGCGGAGGGTTCTAGTAGGGGTATACGGAGTTATTAGGGACTGAAGGTATGATGGGGTGGAGCCTCTTGTGGCCTGGTAGGCCAGCACCAGTGTCTTGAACTGGATGCGGGCAGCTAACGGAAGCCAGTGGAGCGCAGTAAGCAGTGGAGTGACATGAGAGTGCTTAGGGAGGTTGAATATCAGGCGTGCAGCGGCGTTTTGCACGAGCTGGAGTGGCCTGATGGTGCAGGTCGGCAAGCCAGCCAGTAGAACGTTGTAGTCCAGGCGGGAGATGACAAGCGCTTGGACCAGGAGCTGGGTTGCCTGAAGGGGCGGATTCTCCTGATGTTGTATAGGGAGAATCTGCAGGATCGAGTGACTGCTGCGATGTGACTAGAGTAGGTCAGCTGGTTGTCAAGGGTCACACCAAGGTTTTTGGCTGCTGTGGTTGGGAACACCACAGATCCCTCGATGGTGATTGCAGTGTCGATCGTTGGGGAGTTCTTAGCTGGAAAAAACAGGAGCTCTGTTTTCTCCAGGTTGAGTTTTAGGTGGTTAGCAGACATCCAGGAGGCCATGTCAGCTAAGCAGGCTGCGATACGAGGCTGAACCTGAGAGTCAGAGGGGAGGAAGGAGAAGAACAGCTGTGTGTCATCAGCGTAGCAGTGGTAAGAGAGACCATGGGTGGACATAACTTGACCGAGTGATCTGGTGTAGAGAGAGAAGAGGAGTGGACCAAGTACACAACCTTGTGAGACTCCAGTGTGGAAAAGGTGAGGGGAGAAGACCGATTCCCTCCAAGAGACCTGGTAGGAATGGTCAGACAGATAGGACTTGAACCATGCAAGTGCAGATCCCGCAAGGCCCAGCCCAGCAACAGATGAGAGGAGAATCTGGTGGTTGACCGTGTCAAATGCTGCGGAGAGGTCTAGGAGTATGAGGACAGGGCTGAGAGACTTCGCTCTGGCCAAGTGGAGCTCGTCTGAGACAGCAGGGAAGGCCGTCTCGGTGTAGTGTCCAGCTTTGAATCCAGATTGATTCTGATCCGGGAGATTGTTCTGCAGAAGATATGGAGAGAGTTGGTTATATACTGCACGTTCAAGGGTTTTGGAGAGAAACGGTAGGAGAGAGACTGGACGGTAGTTACTGACATCAGCTGGGTCTAGAGTGGGCTTCTTAAGCAGTGGCTTGACCAGTGCCCTCTTCAGGGCAGAAGGAACTGTGCCAGTAGACAGGGAACTGTTGATCAAGGACGAGATGAAGGGCAGAATGTCGTCCTAGATGGCCTGAAAGAGAGGGGAGGGGATGGGATCTAGAGGACAGGTAGTAGGACGATGGGATTTTATAAGTAGGAGAGCTTCAGAGTCAGATAGAGGGGAGAAGGGGGAAAAGACAGTGGGGAGAGGGGGGGAGGGGTGCAGGATCCGAGGTGGGAGGGGATGGGGGGAAGGAGTTGTAGATGTCTTTGATCTTCTTCTCGAAGAAGGAGACAAAGTCATCAGCAGATAGGAATGAGGGAGGAGGAGGAGGAGGAGGAGGGAGGAGAAGGTGGAGAAGAGTTTGCGGGTGATAGAAGAGGCAGAGTTGATCCTGGAGTGGAAGAAGGCAGATTTGGCAGAGGACAAGATAGGTCGTTGGGGGATCTCGATTTCCGCCATCTCCGTTCAGCTGCGCGAAGTTTGGCTCTGTCAGCACGAATACTATCAGTCAGCCAGGGACTTGGGGCAGAGAGGCGAGCCGGTTTGGTGACAGGGGCCAGAGGGTGTCCAGGGTGGAGGCCAGTGCAGAGAGGACTGTAGAGGATTTCTCCTCCACGGGAAGAAGTGAGAAGGCTTCCACAGATGGGAAAGAGGAGCAGACCATAGAAGAGAAGGCACTAGAGGAAAGGGTGCGAATGTTACGCCTAGCTGAGACTGGCAGCATGGGAGCAGAGGATATCAGGGAGGGTGAGATCGAGAGAAAGAAAGAGAAAGACATGAAGAAGTGATCTGAGGCGTGGAACAGTGTGACCATGAGATAAGGAACATGGCAGCCTCTTGTGAAGACAAGGTCCAGTTGATTGCCACCCTTGTGCGTTGCAGGGGACTCCGCGACGGTAAAGTCAAAGGACTAAAGGAGGGAGAGTAGGCCATCAGACTGAGTAGAATTCAGCGGAAGGTTGAAGTCTCCTAGCAGCAGGATGGGAGTGCCGTCCTCAGGAAAGGAACTGAGGAGGGTGTCAAGTTCGTCTGGGAATGACTGCAGAGTGCCTGGAGGGCGGTAGAGAACAGTCATGTGTAGTTTATAAGGGGAAGAAACAGAAACAGCGTGAACTTCAAAAGATGTGGGGGAGATAGAAGGGAGAGAGGTTGCTCGGAAGCTCCATGAGGGGGAGATCAGGAAGCCAGTTTCCCTGCCCCTACCCGAGGATCTGGGGGTGTGGGAGAAGGAAAAAGCAGTGGAGAGGGCAGCAGGAGTGGCCGTGTTCTGTGGCATGATCCACGTCTCAGTGAGGGCCAGAAAGTGCAGGGACAGCATAGAGGCTTGAGCAGAGGTGAAGTCGGCCTTCTGTACCGCCGACTGGCAGTTACAGAGGCCACCTGAAATGACAACAGTAGTGTCAGCAGAGCGTGGCGGATGGATGAGGTTAGACAGGTTGCATTCACGAGGATGCAGCGGCCACCACCTGCAAAGATTGCGGGAGGAAACTCGAACAGGAATAGAGAGTTGTCACATGATTAGTGTGAGAGGGACAAAGATAATTGGAGAGCGTGGTAGGGCAGTATCAGAACAAGGAAACTGCAGTAATAAGTGTAGTTGCCCAATTACATAGATAAACAGAAGGAGGGGGACAAAGGTATTTAGAGAGGTAGGGTAGAAGCACAATTATACAGATAAGCAAATGAAAATAAATCACTGAGGGTACGGCAGACAGGTAGTAGTTGTCTTGGCTTCCTCGTTGTCCTTCCTTGGTGGACTCCTGCAGGTAGACTCCCTTGTCTTAGTCTGACGAGACAAAGGGGGACGAGACCGCTACAGCTGCCGCTTGGTGGAAGCACTATTACTAATAAGTGACTACAGCATTCGTGGCTTAAGGGCTGGCTACAGCCCTGCCCCCTCAGGAACCAGAACAAACCAGAAATCGGCTGTGGCCGAGAGTGACAAACAAACGCAAATCAGCAACTCAACAGCGGACGCAACAGGAATTCAATATAAACTCCCTTGTAAAATAAGCTAGCGACACTACCAGACAGAGCTCACAGTTATAAACTGACAGAGAACCTAGGTTAAAGAGAACCCAAATCCTTCATACGATTCATCCACTGCATTTGAGGGTGTCTAGGGCCCACTTCACAGCCAGGCACTCCTTCTCCACTGTGGAATAGTGAACCTCCCTCAGGAACAATTTCCTGCTGATGTAGGTCACTGGGTGTCGATCACCTGGCTCCCCTTGAAGAAGTACAGCTCCAATGCCTTTATCAGATGCATCAGTTTGTAAAACAAATGTTTTGTCAGGACATTGTAAAACAGGACCACTGCAGAGGGCATCCTTTATATCCTGAAAGGCTCCTTCTGCCTCCTCTGTCCATCGGATCTGGTTTGGACTGCTCTTTCGGGTCAGATCTGTAAGGGTAGCCAACCTCATAGAAAAGTTAGGCACAAATCTCTGGTACCAACCTGCAATTCCCAGGAACGACCTCATCTGGGTCTTTGTCTGTGGCAGGGAACAGTTCTGAATGGCTTCTATCTTCTGCACCTGGGGTCTGATAATCCCATTGCCAATCACATACCCTAGGTACTCTGTCTCAGTCTTAGTGATGGCAGACTTGGATGGATTAATGGTAAAGCCAGCTGACTGGATCCGCTGGAGAACTACCTCCAAGTGCCTCACATGTTCTTCCCAGGATTATTATCACATCATCCAGGTATGCAGATGTAAAATTACTTAAACCAGACAGTACCTGCTCCATGAGGCACTGGAATGTTGCTGGAGCTCCATGCAATCCAGAAGGCATAGCAGTGAACTGGTAGAGACCCCAGTGGGTCCGAAAGGCTTTCAACTCCCGGGATCTGGCACTCATCGGAACCTGCCAATAACCTTTGCACTAGTCAATTGTTGTTAAATATTTAGCCTTACCCAGCTGCTGTATAAGGTCATCAATCCTTGGAGTTGGGTAGGAGTCAAACCTAGACACAGAGCTGAGGTACCTAAAATCAACACAAAACCTAAGACTGCCATTCTTTTTTGGCACCAGTACCACCAGGCTACACCATTCACTTTTCGCTGGCTCAATGATGGGCATGGCTAACATTTAGTCCAGTTCTTCCTTCAATGCCACCAGGAGGCACTCAGGAATTCGATAACTTGTGTGCCTTGGAAGAGCATCTTCACGGAGCGCAGTGTCATGCTCTATGATGGAGGTTTGCCCTGGGTGGCACAAGATGTCTGGGTGGCACAAGCTCTGTATATCATACTTTTGCTCCTCTGAAAGGTGGCTTAGATGTACTGTTCCTCTAACTCTTCCTCATCTTCCACACTTCGGATGCACAATGCCCGTGTTTCTTCGTCCGTCCCTTGTGTGTCCTCAGACATGATTTCATATAGTTTATATTATTATTATTATTCTTGGTGATGTTTTGTGTTCATAGGTAGATTGTATAGATAGTCTGTCAAACAAAAAAGAATTACACAAATTTTATTATAAATAAAGACAATACAGTATAATATAAATTATTAGGCATATACACTGACAATTATATAAATATATATATATATATATATATATATATATATATATATATATATATATATATATATATATATATATATATATTTATATAATTGTAAATATAACTGTAACTGTATTGTCTTTATTTATAATAAAATTTGTGTAATTCTTTTTTGTTTGACAGACATATATATATATATATATATATATATATATATATATATATATATATATATATATATATATATATATATATATATATATATATATATATTTATCAATGTACAATATATAACAGAATAGAATACATTAGAATAGAATATACTGTAATATCATAGTATATAATATAAATGCTTTTTGGGAGCATAAATGAAACTCTAAATGTTGAGCATTCCCAAGAGCAACCCAGCTTCCGTGGTCTCCATTGTGAATCTATCCGCACCAGCTCGAGCATGGTGATACACAGCATAGTTTTGCTCTTTGTCCAGTCTATTCTGTAGCACCCCACACAGTGCAGACAAGTCTGTGTTAGGGAGGACCCACGCTGGCCTTCCATCCAAGATGGCGTCCTCCTCTTCAGAAATTATATCTACTGATGCGGTCCTCTTCCTCAGTTTAAAGAACACTAGCTCTGGTCTTGTGCTGCTGCAAAACACAGTGAAAACAGAAATTAGATCGCCGAAAACAGCAAATGGAGAAAAAGTCTAAGAACTATTGGGGAAATGATGTTTTGACTTACTCTTCTCCTTGTTTGCCTCGTTTGAGTGGCGATCCTGCCCCCCATTTTGTTCTGTAGATTCCCCTCTTGGTTCATCCTGTAACTCTCTCAAATAGTCTCAATAGGTCTTGCAGGATGCTAGAGAGAGAGAAAAAATGTGGGGAAGAAAGGAAAATTGATTAAAAGTTTGTTTAGAATTCCAGGCACAGCTATGAAACAATCGCGACGATATAGTCTACCAACAAAACATATTGTCTTACCTTGTCTGTGGATCATATCTGTGCGTGTTGTTTTCAGCATTATGCATTTTCCGCAGCGTCCTGTAGAAGCAAAATTACTACAAAAGTTAAATTCAACCACATTAAGGGATAAAGTAGATAAAGAAATGTGAACGTATCAGAATGTGCGGCAGTCAAAGACAAAAGCCAGCAGGCTACAGAAATAAACTTACCGAAATAGAGTTATTTCCCGCTCGTCTTCTTTTTTTGGGCAGACTCCTCTTGCGCCTCTTTGATGGGACTCCATCCTGTCCAACCGCCAAATAACATTCTCCATGAACATTTACTGCTGTTCAGACATCTTCTTAAAATGCATTTAACGGGGACACCAGTTCTTTGCTTTCGGCCTCGGCGTTGGAAAAATTGGATATTCCCGGCGCACGAGTAGCCTCTCCACTCCGCTGTCCGTTCAAAAACTCAAGTGTTCTTTTGCAAGCCATCTTCAAAATGCACACTAGGTAAGGTAACCCCTTCCCCAAAGGAAATTTCACGCTGCAGTTGCAGACAATTCTATTGGTTATTGTCACTCTACTTCATGCATGTACAGAAAACTGATTGGACAGGACTCAACCTTAGATTCTAAGTGGGTGGTTTGAAAAGCAGCATACCACTGGCACGACACAACATAGCCATGTTTTTTTAAAAGCTTTGCTTTCACCAAATGGCTGAGAGGAGAGCATTGAGGGCGGTCATCAAGAGGCTGTGGCGGCCGTCAATCAAACTGTGCAGCTGTGGGGCCAACGAATTTCTTTGCTACGTCACAAAAACAAAACTTAGTAGAACTTTACAGATATGAAGGTAAACGCTGTCAGCCACATCATGGTCAAAAAGAAAGGAAAAAGTTCTTTTATCCCTTCTCTCCATACTACTCATCCAATAGAGATTTTGGCTTGATATAAAGATTTGCATTATGTAATATTTTATTTTGAGCCTTATTTATTCTTATAGTTGGATTTGGTCAGGGGTTTAACTTAAGACTTGAGCTGTATGATGCCTGCTGCTTTGCTGAAGCACAGTTGCCTTTGATGGGCCTGTAATGGCCAATGCCCGTTGGATGTCTATCAATACAAGTGTATACAAGTGTTTCTTATTCAGTTAGACTGACATTATATCGAAGTTTTACGTAATCTCTCAGCGTTGGTAACATGTCCCACATTGTTCCACACAAACTTACTAAGTTCAAGTTCAAGTTCAAGTTTATTTAGAGTTCAAGTTTATTTAGAGCCCAATATCACTGTTTACAGTCTCAAAGGGCTTTACAGGCCACAACAGTCAAATCAAAATATGACGGCACCCCCTGACTTAATCCTCATGGCGGGCAAGAAAAAACTCCCCAAAAACCCAAGAGGGAAATGGGAAAATGGGAGAAATCTTGAGGAGGACCACAGAGAGAGGAGACCCCTCCTTGGCCAGACAGGCGTGCAATAGGTGCCGACCACGTGGGCAGTTACAATTGAAAGTAAATTGGGGCATGAACAAAGGGGATGGCGATGTAGACAGGAGGCTGACGGGGGATGGAAGATGATAACACCATTTGGTCTGTTTGCATCTGGTCACCCTATACCTTTGACCCCAAGTAAAGGACAGTTGCATAACCATCAAATATGTAATTAATGAACCTCTCATTTAGACTTTTTTTAAAATTATGTTTTTAGTGTGTTTTTGTGTGCTCCATTTGAAGAGTCCGTTGTAATTTAGCTGCACGACAGAGCAATGACATTAAAGGCTACATGGGCCTATCACTGCTGTATTATACACCATGCAACACCTAACAAGTTTGTGTGGTTATCAGAATATAGCCTAAATATTACATATAGGCTAACTGATAGAAAGTTACAGCGAGGAAGGGGGGCAGGCTTCTATACCAAGTCCCACCTAGACCACTGACTGTTATTAGCATTTGAAAGGCCAAGCCATCAGCTAACAACTGTGGTCACGCGGATGCCTGAAAACCTTGAGTGTTCAGGTCCGCATAACAAAGTTCTGTGGGCATCCGAATACCTCCGGCAAACAGCAGGTTTAGCGGAAGTTTACTTTGTCCGGATATTTACGAATACACCACTTTGCACGCAGTGACATCTAATCGCCATTGGGGAAGCATAATTCCAAAGGTGGACTGGAACATGCTCTGCTTGACCCAAAGACTGCATGCTCCCAGTGTCTACAAGTGCTTTAACCTCATGGCCATTTAGAGTGACTAAAGCGTAATGAAGGGGAACTTTATCTTTACTTCCAGTAGGAACAGGTCTAGGTGCACTACACATGTTTGAATGGGTAGAGGGGTTGTTAGGACACTTCAACTTAGTATGGCTCTCCTGTCCACATTGATAACAAATAAAAATCTTGGCACTATTTGGTTTGAAACTGGGGCTTATACTGGCAGGACCATCCCGTCCACCTATGGACTTACTCCCAGGTGTGGTGGTCTTCAAAAGAGGGGTCGCTGTCTTGCTTGGCTTCCGAGGCTCTTTGGCCCCTTTCCACCCAATGTATGTCCATGGCTGAGTTCGATGACAAGCAGCCACAAAGGTTTCAGCGAGAGTAGCAGCCTCTGCAGCAGAGTGTGGGTTATGCTCTCTGACCCGGATTTGAAGCTCTGGGGAAAGCATACAGAGGTGCTGTTCCAGGATGATAACCTCTCCAACCTCATCTTTGGTCCTGTTCTGAGGTTGCACTCACTTATAGTACAGCTCCTTTAGACAGACATACACCTCCTTTGGGGTTTCCTCTGGTCCCACCTCAGTGGACCGGAACCTCTAATGATATATTTCAGGACTAATGTCATACTTTTTTAAAATTGCAACCTTCACCTTATCATAGATTAGTGATTCATTTAGGTCCATATGCACGTAAGCACTTCTTGCTTTTCCTGTTAACAGGGGAACTAATCTGACTGCCCAGTCGGTTGTAGGCCACCGACACACCATAGCGATTCTCTCAAATGTAGTGAGAAAGTGCTCTATATCATCAGCATCAGTTAGCTGCTGCAGGCGTGAATCCTGAATAGCCCTTAGCTGTGTACCACCCTGCCCCTCTTGGTTAAAGGAAGGAACTTGTTGACCAGCCAAATGGGAAGAAACATCTTCAGTTGTACTGCCACCATGCCTGTGGTCTACCACTGGGGTGGTCCTGATGTGGACTTCATGTTGGAGAAGAGTGAATTGGTGCTGAAGAGCCTTCCACCGTGTCAGGCCGCTTCCTGTTCCAGGCAGCTGTCCCGGGCTTGCTGCATTGCCAGATGTGCACTGAACATCTCCCTCAGCTCCTGCGGAGACACCTCCTCTGGAACACTTCTTTCTTCTACTTCCTCTCCTCCCATGGCTCCAACTCCTACTCCCTCTTCTGGTCGCTCAGACCTCACCCTCTTGGGTGACTGGCAATAACAGCAAGGGGAAACCCAAAAAATCCAAGAGCGAACAAAACAAAAGAGAAAAATCTGCTACTGCTCACTGATGCCCCCTACTGGCCATCCCACTGCTGCCACCAATTGTAAAGGGCGGGCCAAGAGAAGGGCACAGAGACAGGAGTGGCAGTGCAGCATTTTGCAGTTTACTGGACGAAGCATAAGTTCATTGTGAAAAAAAAAAGAAATTAAACAAAAAAGTGAAAACGTGAAACAAAATAAAGTCAAAACAAAATTATTGTATTTAACTAAACAAAGTCTGCTCTGGCCTCCGGTGATAGAAGTCTAAAACCAGCAGAAACCAGTTTAGCCTTTTAGGAAAAATAAATAACTCATGTTCTGGTACACCTGGACAACAGACAGGGACCCTCAACAGGGGCAAAAAACAGGGACAAAAAAAAAAAACAGGGACAAAAAAACAGGGAGCTCCCACACACATAGTTTGGTGGCCAGCACCAAACAACAGACAGGGGGTGACAAACAATAGAGCATGGCTAATATATAAATATATAAGGTTATAGTTAAACAAATGTACCCACTGAAATTTACATAAGGTTATTTAACCAATAATCTTATTAAAGAAAACAAAGCAAACACATTAAGAACAATTAGGAAACACAGGGTGATGTCTGGTCCCCTCAGGTAATTAAAGATGGTATTTCCCTCTGCCTTGCCTCTTGGAACTCAATAAATAGCCTGTGTTTCCACACGTATCCCTTTTCATGAAGGACCACAGTCAGAAGGAAGGCTGTGTTTCTCTGGCTCAAATTAAACCACTCATATGTGAGAGAGACAATAAACCAGGAGATTCAGGAGCTATTCTCTGCTCTCATGGAGAAACTGCTGGAGTGAATTAACATAACCCAATATGATGTAAGAGAAGGTAGAGAATAGAGTTTTATAGTGACTGCAGGAGAACAGATTCTTTAAAGACTGACAGAATATTTACGATGAGCTCCATGTTATTTTTAAAATATTTTACTAAGCAACACAGTTATGCCTTTGCTGAGAAACAAATGGGTTGTGCTGAGCAGCAGATTGGTTATTTTGACTGTCAGAGGGATTTTACAGAACAGCACCACAGTGATGTTTTAAACCACATTCTGATTCCACACACACACACACACACACACACAGAACTGACTTTATGTACCATGAACACAGTGATTATGTACTACAAAATCAAACACAAACTTGTCATAGTTAATGTCAGTTAATATGACCCTAATTCTCATTATTATCTGTAAGTCTTTCCATTGCTTTTGTAATTACTCTTGTGATAACATGTCTGTTGTATAAAAATTATGTAAAATTAAAGTGAAGACTTGATTTAGGAGTGATGATGTCATAGGAGTACATTATGACCCCAACAAAGAAACACCAGTCACTCCTCAGAGTCTGAGTTTGATTGCATGTGTGTGTGTGTGTGTGTGTGTGTGTGTAAGAAAGATCAGTAATGCCCTTTTACTCTCTCTGTCTCCACTTCACTCTTATGACTTACTGATATGATTGATCTGTTCATTCAGACAAATACAGACTTATACAATAACAAGATTCATATTCACAGATTACGGTACCATAATATAAAAAATCAGCTGCTTTGGAAATTAAATGAATCAAATGTGTCAATTCACTGAACATACTGAATGAGCACACACACACACACACACACACACACACACACACACACACACACACTCACACAAATTAATGATGTGCTCTCAACACTGTCCAAGTCTTACACTAGCTGTCTGTTCTGAGCACAGTCATGATTCCATTGTTAAGTTATGTTTTCAGTGCAGTTAGTTGGTTTGTTTGTCTGTTTGTCAGCAGGATTACAACAAAATCTACCAGGCCAAATTTTATGAAACTTGGTAGAAGGGTGTAGTGTGGGCCAATGAAGAACCAGTTAAATTTTGGAGTGGATACGAGTCACAGGGTAAATCCATATTTATTTTATTATTTTCCATTTTCATTAACTGCAAGTTAGGACAAAAATGGATTGAATTGTGGCGCATACGTGAACCCGCTGTAAGTACAGTGAATGGTGCGCAGTGACTACACATACTACAAAACATGACAGCCACATCAAACATCACTGTAGAAACAAATACAGCAGGTATATAAGAAATAAGCAATGTCTAAATTATTCATACCATGTTTTCCAAGTTGATATGACCAAAGTACACCCATGTAAAAGTTATTGGTGGTGTCATGTATTTGGGAAGTGTAGTTTTTGTTTTGGCCATGTGGTGTCCTCAGTCTTTGTTTGTGCCTGTTTAGTTCATTATTGATGTATTGTTTTCACCTGTGTCTTGTTCTGCCTGTCTATTTAAGTTTCTTGTTTTCTTCAGTTCCTTGCTCAGTCTTGAGTTGTTACCCTGCGTTCAATTCCAGATCAAGCCTTCTTGTAAACTCTGAGTATTTTTGTGTTTTCTTGGATTGCCTCCTGTTGCCAAACCTGTTTTTGCCTGTTTAGTTGGGCAAAGATTCTGCCTGCCGCTTTTCCTGGTTTTGACATTGGTTTTCTCTGCTTACTGGTTTTGACTTCTGCCTGGATTTGTTTTCTGACTTTTGCCTGACCCCCTGGACACCTCTGCCCAGATTTACTTGTTGAAAGGAACCATCTTGCTGAATCACCTTTGTCTTGCTCTCTGCACTTGGGTCTACCACTTGGTGGCACAAGGTTAAGGCCCTGGGCTTCCATGCCAGAGCCCTGGGTTCGATTCCCAGGTCAATCATTACAGGTGGCTCGCACAACGCGCACATAATCGTTTCTTACATTACTTGGACAATCAGACAGATCAATTTTTAAGTACAAGACAAAACACAAACACACCTATGTGCTGTGGTAGGCTGGGGAATAATAGATGAAGAACCACAGAGTAGGACCCATACAGCAAGCAGTTGTCTTCTGTGAATCAAAAAATATATTTAACTTGAGAGAAAAATCAAAAATTGAACCAAATGCTCTCACGGTGTTGTTTGTAATCCCCGTCCTTAGAACCTTCCCTGTCTAATTCTAAAAAGGATATTACTGCTTTCTTCACCCTGATAGTGAGGACACTAATATTGACTAAATGGAAATTAAGAACCACCCCCCTTCTCATACCTGCTGGTTAACAGAAATCCTTTACTTCCTCAAATGAGAAAAAAATAAGACTTTTCACCTAGGGTCTCTTTGAATAAACTCTGGAGAATGTGGGGCTCATTCTTCCAGTATTTTAAGGAGATGAATTTCCCACATATCCCTGATGAGGGTACCTGGGATGGGTTGGGGAGGCAGAAGTTAAGGGTTTAATTAGGGATAGGGATGTGATTTACAGTGTATTTTACCATTATTACCTAGTACTGACTGCTGTTTTTCTTTTTCTGTCCTTGTTTTTATGTGTGTGCTTTCTTGTTTGTTTGAAACTTCTTTTCATAGTTTATTTTTTTTACTGTAATTGTTTTTTGTGAACATAATAAACAAACTTGGGAAGAACAAACAAACAAGCTGCAGAAAACATCTGGAGACAGTGAAAAAGAAGAGAAGAGAAATCTACATTCTTTCACTCACATGTGGATCATACAGAACAAAAACTCATGATATCATTTTGTGAGTTGGGTTTTCACTCTGTGAGCTCAAGCCTTGATTACCCACAGATGGTGCTTTTGGATTGCCATCTGAGAATGGTAATCCTAATGTTCACTCTTGTTCTGTGAAAAATGTGAAGTCTCATCTAGAAGACAGATATCAAATTGCCATTGAAAACTCTAAGGAAGTTACAGGAAAGAACAAATGTAGTTTTGATAAGATGGTCAGAGAATCCATGTCAGATATGAGAGACAGAGTCCTTTTACATTACCCTCTGCAAATCATTCATTAAGATGACTGGAGATATACCACTGTTACTGTTACTGGAGCTGATGAGGAGACCTTCCCTGAGAAAGTATTGGGTGAAACAATGACTGAGCAACCTCCTGGAGACTCCGGTCACTCCTGTCATTCAGTAGTGAAGTGTCAGAGAACTTACCTTGAGTGGAAAACCCACCTAAAGAGAATACATCTGAATACAAATCTGGAGAGGGAGACTTACCACCCATGGAGAATTCAGTTGTGGAGGAAAAGAGAGGATGTGACACATCACAAGACAGAAATCTGAAAGAGACAAACAGAAATGTTGGGAGGCCATCTAGGGAATGGGCTAGTGATGGTCCAGTGTGTAAATCTGAGAGATCTAGATAAGTCCCTGTTGTCTTCTACTATACTGAAATGCCTAATCTCTTTTGCCCAAACCTTATTAGGATTTAATAGAACAATTTATTGACACTTTTCATGCCAGCCAAGATGTAGTGTTACAGAATAGACTTCCAACTCAGCATCAAGTCGTTTAAGATTAACACAAAGGGATTCGTGTTAATTCAGAGAGGGAGCGTGTAACCCCATAAAACATGTTGACTGATTATTTTTTAAGAGGGTCTCACAACTGTAATTGTGCAAATTACAAACACTACAGCATTATATGCTCACATCACTGCTGTTTCCCTGTCTTTAATGCATGGACTTGTGTGCAGATATGAACAGTTACTATCAACAGATATTAACAGATTTTAACTGTTTAAAAATGTCCCTGTAGGTCAGCACCACTAAGCTCCACCGTCTTTTCAACACACATGCACACACGCTCACGCACACACGCTCACACACACACACACACACACACACACACACACACACACACACACACACACACACTCCACTTCTCACTCAGCCAGGTGATCTGTGCCTAAACTCTACCAAATAAGCAAAATAAAGGGAAATAAAGCAAATGGTTGAAAACAAAATTAAAGTAGTCTGTTAACAGAACCTAATTTGTTTTGAGTTCAATCTCCTTACTGTCAAACGCAACAGTTAGTAAACGTGTAAGTGGTGTTAAATGACGCACAGTTAATGTATTTTAGTCACAAAATATAACTCTGGCCACTGTCTATAAGGTAATGACTTCTCTAGGGCCTTCAGTACAGTGCAGCCACATGTTCCAGGCAGAAAGCCAAGGCTGATTCAGCACCTCTTTAAAATGAGAGCCAGTGGTGGAGTGAGATTGAAGAATATGCCCAGGGCAGTAAGAACCTGCATTTTTATTTATTTCCTATCGGGTTTAGAAATGCTACAACATGCAGAAAAGCAAGGAATAAAACATAGTCTTGTACTAACTTCCAGCTTTATAAACCACAGGCATCATAGACCAATCAGATCTCTGTCATAAAATACCTCTGAAATGCCTGAACAGGAAAGAGAACAAAGTTCATCGACTTATGACAACTGAAACTGTATACTATTGCACCCCCCCCCCCCCTCTGTCTTTCTGTCTCTCTATCTCTCTCTATCTCTCTCTCTCTCTCTCTCTCTCTCTCTCTCTCTCTGTTTTCACCTCTGCCTCTCTGTTCTGTCTATCTCTCTTCCATCTTCACTATATTACTATTTTTTTTTCTTTTTCTGTCTCACCATGTGTTGCCTTTTGCCCCTAACAATACCACTGTAGGACTCTGAGGTGTGAAAGGAAATCACTAGTGGCTCTGTGTTAAATTGTGGGCAGGTGGTGAAGTGAAGGGTGAAGGTTTGGACTGAGGACAGTTCCTTTACCTTTCAAGGTTGCTTCCCGGACTGGTCAGTGTTCTTGGTCTCTTCAGATGATATAAATGGACTAACTGACATGGTGTGAAGCTACATTACGTTTTGTAAAGACTCTGTGATCTACTGAGGAAGTGAAAGTCTTCCCAAATAATAAGAACTGAAAAATCTGATTAGTGAAAGGAAAACAGCATTTAACAAGGTGAGGGAATTGAGAAAAGAGATAAGGGTGGAAATGAAGAAAGCTAAAATGAATTACAAAGATGAGTTTAGAAGTAATAACCCAAGAGCCGCCTGGTACGGTATGAAAAAAAAAAAAACAGGTGTTATGAGAGGGGGGTAAGATAGTTAGTCTTGATGGTTTTAACTGATATTCAACTAGCTGACAGTCTACTTGAGGTCTGACAAACAAAATTTTACAAAGCATGAGATGAGCTGAGGAGGAGGACTGAGTCGACTCAAGAGAAAATCACCTTTGATGTTGACACTGTGGCAAAGTTGTTTAGACTCACCCATAGCAGACAGAGTCCCGCCCCCGATGAGACCTGTGGCAAGGTGCCTAAGGCCTGTGCTGAGCAGCTCTGCGATATTTTTTATAATATTTTTATGAAATCCCTTGAGCTACAGAAGATACCAGTAATCTGGCAACATTCAACTATTGTCCCAGTCGCCAAGTTTAAAAATCCAAAGACCTTAAATGATTTTAGACCTGCGTGTGTAGACCTTTAGACCTGACTCATGCAAGACTTCTGTTCATTGATTCCTCTTCTGCTTTTAACACCGCTCAGCCTCATTTGCTTGCAGAGAAGCTTCTCTCTGATTTTAATCTTGATATTAATATCATTGGATGGATTTTAGACTTTAGGACAGGCAGATCAGAGTGTGTGAGAGTTAATGATGTCCTCTCATGCAAGACTTCTGTTCATTGATTCCTCTTCTGCTTTTAACACCGCTCAGCCTCATTTGCTTGCAGAGAAGCTTCTCTCTGAATTTAATCTTGATATTAATATCATTGGATGGATTTTAGACTTTAGGACAGGCAGATCAGAGTGTGTGAGAGTTAATGATGTCCTCTCATGCAAGCTTCACTCATCCACTGGTTCACCCCAAGGATGTGTATTCTCTCCCCTTCTTTATAGTCTCTACACAAATAGCTGTCAGAGCAAGTCTGAGAATGGACACATTATAAAGCACCAAAATGATGACTTTGTTCTACAGAACTTTTATTGGGCCGGTGCTGTCTTTTTGTTTTGTGGCGTAGTTTGGAAACCTGAATCTGGCCAATGAGAATAGTCTTGGTCGTCTTGTCAGAGTGGCCAGTACAGTTATTGGGGCGAGCCAAGCACAGCTCTCTGATCTCTGATCACAGAGGGTGAGTCTGTTAACCTAGCAACTCATGAGGGCATAGGGAGCAAACAGTAAGAGAAATGATGATGAATTTTATGGGGTGATGGTGTACCTATTAATAAGAATGAGACTATGCTTATTATACTGATTACCAAAAGAGGCTCAGAAGTTAAACAGTCTCAGTGCCCCCCCCCCCCCCCCCCCCCCCCCCCCCCCCCCCAAAAGGACAAAATAAACAGAAACAATCTTCCCGGTAATGCTGCAGTTAAGAGAGTGTGAAATTAACAGAAAATTAAAACAGAAAATGTTATTATACACTATGTTTTTTCAGTGTCAGAGCAATGTTCAGTGTATGCAGATAATGTAATGGTAACTGTAACAGGGAATAGTTATGCAGACAGGTGTACTTGTAATTGAACGGTGTGGTGAAATGACTTATATCACCCTGACCTGATGGGGTTAGGGTTGGTGCACTGTAATAGCTGCGATGGGACACAAAGAACAGAGAGAGAGAGGCTGCTATGTGGTGTTTTATTGCAAACTTAACTCTTAATGAACCAGGATCCAAGCTGAATCAATAAGCATTAACGCTGAACAATGTTAACTGTGATAGTGCCTTCCACTGGTCCAAAACACAATTAATTCAGTTTGGCTAATTCTTACATTCTGATACCCATTTATTATTTAATCATAGTTACATGCAGAGATGTGTGCTGATGTTGTATTGTATCCTCCGGAGGGAAGGGCAGGCCCAGCTGGGTGTCATCAGCAGAGCAGTGGTAGGAATAGTCGTGCTGCTAGATGATAGAGCCCAGTTAGGTGGTTTGGAGTGAGAAGAGGAGAGGTCCAAGTACCGATCCTTGAGGCACTCCAGTTGTTGCCAGATGTCCTTTGGATGCTGCACCACCCTATGACACCTTGTCGGCTCTCCCTTAGTGGTAATGCTCAAATCAAGTATCATCCCCATGATGCAGAGGCCAGTGAGAGTGGACAAGGGTTTCTGGTGACTAACAGTATCGATAATGGAAGGTAGTGACTAGGAGAACAGGCCCAGGGATTACTTATAGAGATCTTAACATTGAGCTCATACTTTCCATTAACCCTGTAAGCTATATCTGAACATGACCCTCATTTTCACCATCGCCTATATGTGTTTCTATTGCTGTTGTTACAACTCTTTCTATAATCTATTGTATGAAAGCTGAGGGAAGTCAAACTAAAGACTGTGTTATGTAGATGTGATGATGTCATTAAAGAGCATTACAACATCACAGAAACACCAGTGTCACTCCTCAGTTGGACTGTAGTGTATGTGTGTGTGTTCCTAACAGATCATTAATGCTCTATGACTCTGTCTGGAACTGCTGTTTGGAACATTTAATTAGTACTTACTGAAATAGTAAGCACTCAGCCGCCCAGGTATATGTACTGGTAAACATGATTTTGTGGTATATGTAGTGTTGAAAATATCAAATGAAATGTGTGTCATATGTCCTGGTGAAGAGCTGTGAATGGTTCAGACAGATATGATAAATAGGTGTTGCAGTGTGACTGTATTTGACACAGAGACTAAATGACCCTGCTCCACTATACAGCTCTATTCCCCTTAAACTGTGTTTCCTCTCTATAGAGGAGTGAGATAATCACTGCCCAGCCCTGGAGGAGACAACTACAACCCCAGAGACCCTCAGTGACCCTCTGGTGGCAGTCAGACCATCACTAATCACCCAGACCACTGCAAAGCTTTTCTTTGTTGTCTTTATAATCTCTTTTAGCAGCTAAAATAAAAAGCCAATCATTTAATACTGGTAAAAGCCAGTCATTTAATACTGGTAAAAGCCAATCATTTAATTCTGGTGTGCAGCAGTTTGTCCCATTGTCTTCCCTTGGCTGCACTCAAACTGTGGCCCCACTTCACCCTGTGTGACTTCAGGAAACAATATGGTGGTGGTAATAGTAACGGTCCAGTGACCAGAGGGTTACAGGTCTGAATCCAGCCCTTGACAACTCTGTGCTAATGCGTCCCTCAGTGACACATATAAACCAGGGCTGTTCCATAGAAAATAACTATAAATCCTGATATGACAAATCTGTAAATATAAACATGATTCTGTTGAAAAAAGGACTGATCACCGGTGCTGTTTGAATTCTGACCTCAGTAGAGGGGAGGTCCAGTCATTATTACTGGGAAACTAAGACAGAGGTAGATGACTGAACTGGGTCAGGACTCTGTCTCTCTGACCATCTGTATAGTGGAACAGTCATGGAACTGAATTTGTCTAAATAAGTTTGAAGTTGATGCTCACATACAAACACACACACACCTACCACACAGACGATCAAAATGAAACAGAGAGAAGAAAAAACTTGTACTGATCAAACAAAGGGCAGTGTTAACAGGGGTTACCCACAATTCAGCAGGAAAATCCTTGTTATGACCCTTGGCTAAATGAAGTTTCTCTGAGCTACCTTTTCTTACACACTTTATAAATTCACATTATATCTGCAATTTCTGTGTTCAGCTGGAATACTGTGAGAGTTATACAGTGATTTGGAAGTAAGTTTAAATGTGGCTCTATAGTCTAAGAGTCATTCTAGTTTTCAAACTACATTAAAAATACATTAATCACATTAAGAAGCATCACTGATTCTGAGACATGTTTTCCTCAGGAAATGTTCAGGGAAGGCAATTCATTTTCAGTCTGGGCTTTCTAGAGGCTTTATTTGTGTTGATTACAGATACCAGAGCACTATGTCTTTGTCCCTACTACTTCCCTCTCTTAACTGTACTGATTTGTGTTCAGTCACAAGCCTGTTTAATGACCTCTCTGTAATTTAACTCCATTAAGTGCCATATTCTGTATAACACTTGCACACCCACACAAACACCCACATATTCTCAAACAAATCAAAGAAGACTCCACCTCCCACTCATCCAGATGATCTGTACCTGTTCTCTACCAAATTAATGAACAAGGAAATAAATGCAAGCAAATGAACGTACAACTTAGGGAATCTGTCAACAGAAACCCCATTTTGTTTTGAGCTTACTCTCCTGAATGTCAAACACCAAAACTCGGTAAGTACCAGACCAGTTCACACTGAGCAGATTTGTGCTGGATGAGTTATTAATGGGGTGTGTGTGTGTGGGGGGAGATGTTAATATATGGTTTGCTGATATTTTAAAGCTTGAAAAAAGATTCACTGGTATAGCCTTAAACAACCCTGTCTTTCTCCTTTTCCTTATATCTACATGCATCTAACCTTCACATTCCTCACAAATTCATACATTCACAAGAGGGATCAGCTCTCAAAATATGTTTCATTCCATAAAATATCAAACTGCAACTTTTACAATGTTTGTGTTGAAAGCTGCAGCTGTTACGTCATTGCTTTATGTTAGATTTTACTACAAGCAGGAAAGAGATTCAGAGGAAAAGAGCTGAACTCCTGAGTAGACTGAGAGTGTGCTGTCTCTGTGTTGAGGGCTGAATATGTATATCTTTTACAATTGGTGATGAATGTTACAAACACACAAACATACAGGAGGTGAAATTTTAAGCCCTATGACAGATGTCTTATATAATTCAGGAAGAGAGGATGCATGATGACTTGTTCAACTGAGACAATAACACACAGGAATGTACCTGAGCCGGGGGGGGGGGTCTGTGGTTACATTCTAGTTTAACAACAATTTTCTGTGTGTGTGTGTTGAACCCCCCCTCTCTGTTCCTTTGTTTTGTCTTTCTCTCTTCCATTTTGACTTTATTCCCTATTCTCTCTCTCTCTGTGTGTATCACTGTCTCTGAAGTCACATTGTGACATATTACATTGGATCTCTGAGAGTGGGGTGTCTGTGTTAAAGGCTGAACAGGCAGTTATTGTATACTTAGTCATGATTCTGTTGAAAATACAGAAACATACAGGAGGTGAAAAATTTAAAGCTGAATGTCAGATGTGCAGTGCTAAATCAGGAAGACATGATGCAGAACTATTTGTTCAACAGAGACAGTTACCCACAGGAATGAACCTGATCTGGTTTTATGGATCTGTAATTATATTCCAGTTTAACAGCAAACTTAAAGTTTTGGGTGTGTAATCACTTTGTCTAAGTGAGATATATAGTCATCTAAGTGAGATAACTTTGTCTATCTATCTCACTCCTTATCACAGTATCTGGTTTAGATTTGCACCGTGCAGTTAGTATTATCGTTTTACACACTGTAACAGCAACAATGCTCTCTATTGCACATTACACACCACACAATAGTGATAATCTTACTACTACTGCTCTATATTGTGGCATATTCATTATATTCATTATATACTATGTATATAACTCCTGCACTATGGCAATAACTTCTGTCTACCTCAGTATTCTCACTTTATGGCTATTGCTATGTTACCAATCACTGCGTTATGTACAGAAACAACCTTCATTTTATCTTATTTTACCTTTATTTTGTTTCATCTGTTTTAATTTTTATTCCTATTTATCTTATTATATTCTACTTTTTTATTCTATGTGTTTGGTGTGTGCTGACATCCATCTCTCTTTCTCATCCATTTCCACTACGTTCCTCATTTTTACTCCCTGACTAACCCTGTGTTCCCTCCTGCCCCTAACAATACCACTGTAGTAACAATACCACTGTAGTAATAATACCACTGTAGGACTCTGTAGTATGTAAGGAAATTGTTAGTGGCTCGATAAAAAATGTGAACGAGAGGAGAGGCAGGGGACGGCCTTGTCTGGTAGACTGAATGATGGAGAAATTACTAGAGCCTACACTGTTTATTTGTGCTGAAGATTGGGCGTAGAGCAGTGTACATACAGGAGGATAAATTTTGGTTCAAATCCAGACCTTCCAAGTGCTGAGAGGAGAGTTCCACTCAACCCTGTCAAAGGCTTTCTCTGCATCAAGTGAGATGTTTGCTCAGGTCAGAAGGCTGGATGTGTCTCTGTTTTAGGGAGTAGGTTAAATTCAGTTTGGAGGGAGAGTCTTCTCTAATACAGATCTGATGAAGGAGAAATCGGGTATTGGTGGCCTACCTCTGTTATTTTCTTCTGTAAGTTTGTTTTGATTGTTCTCTGCTCTGTTTCCTGTTTAAAGCACTATGAGAGTTGATGTGATGGCAAACATGTTTTAAGGGCTAGATCTTCACATAACTGAGGGTGTGTTATACTTAGGTATGATTCCATATGACCCGCTAAAGAAATGTTTTAACTCATATTTTCAATTCGATGACAAGCTACTATCAAAGTGCTTTGATTATACATTTATTACTAAATTCTAACTGAATGGCCAGCGATCTGTGGTCATGTAACATTACTGATTCATAATCAGAGTGTTTCACTGCTGATAAAAGCTTGATATAAGTCAGAAAGAAATAATTCCTGGAATATAAGGTGGACCAATGAGAAATAAGAATATTTGCATTGTTCTGGAAACATGGATTTCTATGTCTCTATTTTGTATGTATTTAAGAATGTGTGAATCTCTCTGGCTGATTTAGAAAAGGGAACTGGTCTGTTTGATGATCTGTCTAAAGAGGGAGTACAAGATTAAAGTCTCCACCCATTTTTTATTAGGAAAGGTGTTAGGTTTAATTAGGAAAGGTGTTACAGAAAGCTGAAGTGAAACAGTCATCATCTAAGGTGTAAGTGCTGGCTTGGACAACAGAGATATTATAAAGTTTCCCTGCTACTATATATGTATTACATATCTATTGTACATCTACCATCTGATATGATTTTAGTTGAGATAAAAGGTGTGCTCATCTTTATTAGCAAAGTGTTATGTCTAAATTTTAAATTAAAATATGTTTTTTATGTGTATTTACATATGTAGAGAAATCCTTTATAAGTTCTATCTGTCCCTTTCATTAAGAAAGTGCCTATTATCATGAATGAAATGACTTGTGACAGACACATTACTTTATGACAGACACATTACATTCATATGTAAAGACATACATATTACAACATTATTATCTGTTTTTATATCAGATTCTTAATGGTTACATATGAGAATTCAATGCTCTGGTCATGTATGCAACATTCCTGTAGGTTTTCATATGGATTAATTTTTATGCCAGTCAAGTTTTAATAAGGTACTGAAGTGAAAGTGAAAAAAGTGAAATGTGTGTGTGTGTGTGTGTGTGTGTGTGTGTGTGTGTGTGCGTGTGTGTGTGTGTGTGTGTGTTCTGCAGGTGTGCTGACTGGGCTCAGACCTTATGGATTTCTGTGAACGCCCCTTGAGTAGATTCGGCCTCTAAAAGAAGGATGAAGTAAAGGATTCACCACTCTGACAATAACCTTTCTGTGGCGTGTGAGGAGAGAGACACTGGCTCTAAAATGAGTCTCTCAGGATCATGTGATGAAGGGGTTTCTGCCTCTAAATTAACTCTGCCTGGGGAGCAATATGAAACTGAGAGGTGAGCTGTGTTAATGAAAGAGCAACTGAATGTATAAAGAAAGAGATACAGATTGCTTTCCCAGATAACTGAAAATTCTCAACTTTTATTTTGATACAGTATTTTGGTACTGTAGTGGATCTATGTAATAGTGTTAATGTGGAGTCTAGTGACTGTGTCCTAGCTGTGTATCTGTTGATACACACTCACTCTTAGGCACATTTTCTGCACTAGTGAATGTACGATTCACAATAACTGCACCATTAAAAACACCAAGGGTCAGATTTAACAAGAACACTAATGATGGCAGGAAATTTGTTTGTGCCGAAAAAAAAAATGCACGAGGAAACTGTTTCCGGTTTCTCCCAAGGGTGACGTAACCATCAACAACAGCCACAAACATTCTCATCACAGTAATTATCACACTCTTTAAATGAAGTGTTTGTGTGGGATATTTATGACAGAGATTATGACAAGCATGAGCTGAGGGAGATGCTGGATGAATCCACCAAAGCGTAAAATTTCCACTTTGTAAACAAATTTAGTCAGACTTACAGCCCAGGTCTGTCTCCAGATGAGCTGTGCTTAAATCATTTTCATTCTGTGAATATTTATGTATCACTCTCATAGACAAGTGTTTCTCTGTTTATTCTTCACAGTGCTCAGCAAGAGAGATCAGACTCACCTGTACCCAGCTGTGTGTCCATGAAGAGTGACCAGTCTAAAGGAAACCCACTCTACTTCAGAGAGAAAAATGTCCCCGATGAACAAAGGTCATTGTTATGATATAACTTACATGAATAAAGAGGTCTGGTCACTGTGACCCCAAACTGCAGATTTTGTAATTAGGCATGCTTAGAATCCGCTTGTTCATAGAACAGGTGAGGGAATTTAAACTCATAGAACTTTTGAATAGAGATTAATATCATAGAACTCACCCTCTGTACTGAAACCAGAGCTGTGGTAGCAATGTGTTCAAACTTATCAGCTGAAAAACTGTCACAAAAAGTGTATATTCTATCATTTTTTTTGCATATTGCCCGCCGGCATATAATTCTGCTAAAGACATAATGCAGAATTACAGATATGAAGAGATGCAAGATGCATGTGCAGGGCAATTTTCATCCGAAACGGTACAGTTATCAATCTACTAGAGACAAGTCAGGTAATCAACAACGATAAACAGGGTATGTTCAAAACATGAGAGCATAAATGCAGATAAAAACAGGAAAGCAAACAGGAAGAGGAACAATACAGCAGGGACAATTCTTCACTTGAATACATGTGTGGATATAGTGAACCTGTGAACAGGACAGCCAGCATGTAAAGATTAATTCATTATTTAATTTATGGTGCAAGTTTGATATGGATGTTGTTGGAGTGTCAGTTTATCTTTAACCAAATACTAGAATAAATATAAGTTTCTGTTTATTTATTTATTTTAATTATACGAACTTGTACAAATTTTTCAAAAAGTTACAGTGTTTGTTGTTTGAAAACTTTACTTTATATTTGGCTGCAGAATTCAAAAGGAAGGAACAGAAGAAGAGATTTCCAGTGTTCAGTCTGTCCAGAGGCATGTGAAAGATCTGATCTCCATATTTGAGGTGGGCTTTCTACTTTATGGGACTCACAATTAGTTCTGTTTACCTCTGATCAGATGCGCTCCATTTCAGTTCTGACAATTGACCATGGTGCAGGATTTGGTTGCAGTCCTAAATTAACACACCTGATGCTGATAGAGCCTTCGAGAGAATTGTCTATTTTTCTGGCATCAACACACACTTGACACGCCCCTGCCAAGGCTGCCTCTCTCTGACTGATTGGTGTTCGCTAACCTGGAAATCCAGGTTATATATGAAAACAGGGAATGACAACAGATTTGTGAAATTGGATTTCGTAGAGTCTAAATTCCACTGAGAAACTGAATGAGAGGACAGCACAAGTATCAACTGCAACACAGAGAGCTCTCTGCTTTGTGTTAATTTTGACCAAGTACCAAACTGACAGTTAAGCTGATAGTTGACTAAACAAGCATCAATCATATCACATAAGACTCTGCAGACATGTGTCAAGTTGTGTATCTATATTGAAAATGTGATCAGGGGAAAAAAAAGGTGTGTTAGATCAGGGTTTTATGTGTGTTCTGTAGGAATGGTGATCGCCAAGACTGCACTTGGGCATCACTGCTCAATATGGTCATTGGATGGTCAATATTGGTACAGGTTACTGACAGACTGCAAACTCAGTGTAGTGAGATATGAGGACAGACTGTGTACACTTGTCTATATGATGAAGCCTTTGTTCCAGTGTTGAATAAGATGAATGATTACTATGTGCATGATCAGTGAAGGCTCATTTTGTATTTATCTACTGTAGACTATACTATGGCAATGACCTATTCTCTGGTATGCAAATTACTGTTAATCTGCTTTTATTTTGAGAGGGACTTACTTAATTTTATTTTAAGACCCTTGAGAGCAAAATCATCACCTTTGTGAAGAGTGAACTGAAAAGACTGAGGAAGCTTCTGACTGAGGAGATGTCAGAATGTTTTGAGGGTCTGAAGGAGGATGAGACCGGTGCCAGAGAGGGAGTTCTGAAGATCACACTGAACTTCCTGAGGAACATGAACCACAATGACCTTGCTGACACACTGGAGAAAAGTAAGACATCTGGAATGTCAGACAACGTCACGATAAGGGTTGCTTTTTAAAGGTTTAGAATATTTGAATGCAATGTAAGTTAGGGGCAATGGCAAAAAATCAAATATGCTGATGAAAATGAACAGCAAAAAGAAGAAGTTTGTTGTTGTAAACTGTTTGACTTGCATGAGTTGTGGATTTTTGTGTGAATAGTTGAATTAACATGAAGTTTAAGGTTTTCCTACGTGTTTGTCTTCTGTTGGTGCGAGAGAGTTGCAGGTGTAAAAAAGAACTGGAGGTGTCATAGAAATAGATGGATTTGCATAATTATTGTGTTTGACAAATCTTAGCCATGATTTACCCATAACTAGAGAAACAGGGACAAACATCCAACTAATTGTGAAGACGAAAATCACTGCAGTGAAGGAATTACCATGATTATAAAAGCACTTAATAAAGTTGAGAATGTTCATATCAGATTTTGCTTTTGTGAAATCAAAGAGACAAAATAATATTCTAAGGAACATGGATGGATCATGAGTCCCATACCATTTGGACGAGTTAGATTAATTGCCTCTGACTCAGAAATGATGTCCTCAGTTCCATTTCTTGATTGTTGGGGTAGACAATAAGTGCCTTCATGATGTAAGAATAAAACACTGCCTTAACTCCAGTCTTAACCTCAAAGAAGCAAATGCACAAAATTCGACAAATCTCTGCAGTTACTGTTGCTATTGTACAAATCTGTAGCCGTGGTGTAGAAACGTCATCCAATATTTACTGAATCATTGCATGTCACATCGCACAATATCACAGAAAAATTCTTCAAATTAAAACTTTAAAGAACTTAATTATTTTCTTAATGTTTCAACTGGGAAAACAGATGAACTGATTTTGAATTATCAGAGTGAACTCAAGTCAAATCTGAAGAAGACCTCTGAGCATTTATATGAGGGAATAGCAAAGCAAGGAAATCCTTCACTCCTCAACAAGATCTACACAGAGCTTTACATCACAGAGGGTGGAATGGGAGAAGTAAATAATGAACATGAGGTCAGACAGATTGAGATAGCATCCAGGAGACCAGAAACACAAGACACTTCAATACAATGCAATGACATCTTTAAACCCTTACCTGGACAAGACAAATCCATCAGAATTGTGCTGACAAAGGGGGTCGCTGGCATTGGAAAAACAGTCTCTGTACAGAAGTTCATTCTGGACTGGGCAGAAGGAAAAGCCAATCAGGATATCCAGTTCATATTTCCACTTCCTTTCCGAGAACTCAACTTGATAAAGGAGAAAACATTCAGTCTGATGGATCTACTTCATCAGTTTTTCACAGGAGCAACTGAACTGAGATTCTCTGATCATAATGAAGCAAACATGGAAGGAAAGCACAGGTTAAGAGACATCCTTCATAACATTCTCACGGAAAAGGCAAGAAACAGTAAGAGCAAAGTCTTATTCATCTTTGATGGTCTGGATGAGTGTCGACTTCCTCTTGATTTCCAGAACAATGAGCCATGGTCTTGTGTGACAGAATCTACTTCAGTGGATGTTCTGCTGACAAATCTCATTAGGGGGAAACTGCTTCCCTCTGCTCTCCTCTGGATAACCTCCCGACCAGGAGCAGCCAGCCTCATCCCTCCTGAGTGCATCAACCAGGTGACAGAGGTACGAGGGTTTAATGACCCACAGAAGGAGGAGTATTTCAGGAATAGAATCAGTGATCAAAACCTGGCCAAGAGAGTCATATCACAAATCAGGTCATCGAGGAGTCTCGACATCATGTGTCACATACCAGTCTTCTGTTGGATTTCAGCCACTGTTCTAGAGAGAATGTTGGGTGAGGCAGAGACTGGTGAGATCCCACAGACTCTAACTCAAATGTACACACACTTCCTGATCTATCAGACCAAACAGAAAAATCAGAAATATGTTGGAGATAATGAGATGGATCCACAATGGAATGACAAGATCATTCTGTCTCTGGGAAAACTAGCTTTTCAACAACTGGAAAAGGGTAATCTGATCTTCTATGAGGAAGACCTGAGAGAGTGCGGCATTGATGTTAAAGAAGCATCAGTGTACTCAGGAGTGTGCACCCAGATCTTTAGAGAGGAGTTTGGGCTATGCCAGAGAACCGTGTACTGCTTTACACATCTGAGCCTTCAGGAGTTTCTTGCTGCTTTGTATGTGTTTTTAGAATACGTAATCAGCAATACCAACACGATCTCCCGAGAGCAATCCTTCTTTACTAGGACTTGGTCAATCTTCAACAAAATACCGCTTTTCATGTTACACAAGAGTGCAGTGGATAAGGCCTTACAGAGTGAAAATGGACACCTGGACCTTTTCCTCCGCTTCCTCCTTGGCCTTTCACTTGAGTCTAATCAGACTCTTTTAAAATCTCAGTTAGTCTCACTGACACAAACAATATGTTCATCAGAGAACAATATGGAAACGGTGCAATACATTAAAGAGAAGATCAGAGAGAGTCCATCCTCAGAGAGCTCTATCAATCTGTTCCACTGTCTGAATGAACTGAATGATCATTCTCTAGTGGAGGAGATCCAAAGCTACCTGAGCACAGGAAGTCTCTCCAGAGCTGAACTGTCTCCTGCTCAGTGGTCAGCTCTGGTCTTTGTGTTACTGACATCAGAGAAGGATCTGGATGTGTTTGACCTGAAGGAATTCATCCGATCGGATGAGTGTCTTCTGAGGCTGCTGCCAGTGGTCAAAGCCTCCAGAACAGCTCTGTGAGTAAAGACTCTCTTTCCTTGATGCCATTTTCAACATAAATTACAAAATGAAAGTCTTTGATATTCAATCCTTAGTGTGATCACTTCAGCTTGTTATTCTTTCATTACACAGTCGATGCAGCTTTGAAATCTTTAACTATCTCTCGTTTGGGAAAGGCAACAAATTTGAAAATATAGAACTGGATCCTATGGTAGGAAGATGAGCTAGAATATAGATTAAGAACAACCCCATATTACCCCACATAGTACTCAAACATTATTTAAAACTATTAGATAATTAACCATGGTTACAGTTGCTAATGATTACAGTCCATTTCCTGGGATCGTTTGTTTTTTATTGTGATAGTTGGTTGAGAGTACACAGTGGACTTTTTATCAACTTTATTTTCCCCTCATGAAGTAGAAAAATATATCTCCTGAAATATTATTTTGTTTTAGGCTCAATAATTGTGATCTGACGGAGAAAAGCTGTTCAGCGCTTAAGACAGTTCTCAGCTCAAAATCCTCCAGTTTGAGAGAACTGGACCTGAGTAACAATAATCTGCAGGAGTCAGGAGTGAAGCTACTCTCAACTGGGCTGGAGCATCCACATTGTCAGCTGGAGACACTAAGGTGAAGTCATATGTGTCATAAATTTTACATCACATTTAAACTTTGTCATGGGCAATTTTCAACTCATTTTAAATCAGATCCAATCCATTGAAATAAGCCCAGAATCAAACAAAATCATACCCGTACCCTTGTATGAAATAAAACATTGCCTCTCCGATGCTACATACAACAAATAACTATTTTCTCATTTCTGTATACTGCAATATTTTGACTCATCATCTTAAACAGGGAATACCTGTGGTTTCAGTGTGAGTCTGGACTCCAATATTGTTTTGTTTTGTTTTGTTTTGTCTTGTTTTGCTCACATGTTTGCTCTGCTAGTTTTACCACTGTGTCACCTGAAAATTTGGCTGAGACACTGAAAGAGTCGTAAGCATATCCAGTAATGGAAAGAGTTTTATCTCAGCCCTTGTGAAGGTCAGAGGGAAGCTGTGAATTTAATAAAACTGACAAATGTAATCTTTTACTGTAATGTTGTTGAATATTACCAGGGCTCAGAATAGAACTGGGTTTAATGGACATGACAAGAAAAGGGGTTTTTTGCTACACTGCCAAGGTTCAGTTTAACATGAAAAATTATGTGTGAGATATGGATACAGGGACCTCGTACCTTATCTCAAATTCAATAATGTATCCAATCTTATGGAGCTGTTTTACTTTGGTTACTTTTGTTTGGCTAAATTCACTAGCGATAAGCATTGAAAGACATGATGTCACCAAAGAACGTACGTGTCACTGTGGTATAGTCTGTTCCCAGATAAACATTTCATCTCATAATTACAAGCAGAGAAATAACTGTGAAATGAAAGTGTCTGATTTGTGACACTTCTACACATGATGATGGAGGATGGGACAGAAATAATCACCAATATTATAATGTACTTAACAGATTTGCTAGCAAGATGTTAAAGTGTAACACATAACATACAGCATCATCCACATGAGTGAAAGATATTTTTATCATTACTTCTTTGTGATCCTTATTAAATATTTAAAACATTTAACCCATATAGGTTAAAATCAAAATCAGACATCTTTCTTCTCTACAGACTTTCAGGCTGTAATGTACCAGAGGAGGGATGTGTTGCTCTGGCTTCAGCTCTGAGATCAAACCCCTCACACCTGAGAGAGCTGGATCTCAGAGGGAATGACCCTGGAGACTCAGGAGTGAAGCTACTATATGATTTACTAGAGGATCCAAAATGCAAACTGGAGAAACTAACGTGAGCAATTTCACAAACTTGACTAAAGAAGCTAACCTTAGACAAGCATTAATCTAAAAGAAAGACTTTGGTTTGTAAAAAAAAAAAAAAAAAAAACTGTTTTGAAAAATGTTTTGAGCTAGGACGGAGTGCTTTCTTGTTCATTTGAATTAGCTGTAGAATTTTGTAGAAAAGAAATTCAGAGAGCTCTTTGCCATTTCAGCCAACCAGCTAATTTCTTCAAACTCCTGAACAGCACTTCTCACTCCCTGCATCAGTCATTTCATCATTTCGGCAACCCACCTTCCACCCAGCCTTCTTCTGCTTAATTCATTTACACAGTTCAAAAAGCCTTATACAAGTACACTGGTATGAGTGTGATGCCCAGGTGCGGTTTCTGACCTTGCACCAACTGAGGTCAAACTGCGCAGATCTCCGTTCTAAAGCAAACGTGTCAATGGCCACATTAACATTCCGTCTAATAATCCAATCTAATAATCTAACTGCTAGCTTGATTGGAATAAAAAACCCTGATATAAAGACCTAAATCTGAATAGAGTAATCTGATTTAGCTCCATCCAAATGAAATTAGTAACCAACTGAAACAGCTGGAGGACATTTGTAATAAGAAGGATAAAGGGATATTGCCCATTAATAGCCTTAACACTGGAATCAGACTATTTTCATCAACAGAATCTTTATGTACTTTCTATACATGTTCTTTTCCATCATGTAGAATGCTGAGCAAAAATAATGGTTGCAAAACATGGTCTACTGACAAAATAAATTTTAAGCTGAAAACTTTGAAAGAATTGGTAAAAAGCTGGATTGGAGAAAAGTACAAAGCAACACTCACTCACTCACTTATCCTAATTAGGGTGGCAGGGAAGCTGAAGCCTATCCCAGTGCTCATAGGGCAAAAGGCAGGGAAACACCCTGGACAGGTGGCCAGTCCATTGCAGACAAAACAACAATTTTATTAAAATGACAATATGACAGGATACTAATTCTTGTCACCTTTTAATTCTCTGTAACTGCATATGGACAAGATTTTGTTGGGCTCTATATGTTATATTGTATTCTTTTAGATTATGTATTAAGAAATATTATATCCTCAAGAAGCACAACAGTAAACAAAAGTAACATATATAACTAACACTACCACCATGTGATAAGCACTAGCTTTATGTCATTATGGTAACACTGACTCTTAAAGCTGCTCCTCGCATGCATGAAACTTTTTGTCAGATAACTTGTATTGAAAACATAAACAGCTGAATTTATAATATAATATAATATAATATAATATAATATAATATAATATAATATAATATATAATATATGAGAATCCGTGAAATCTCTGTGTAAACATAACCACTGACATCATGTAGAACAGGATTTTTTAAAACCCATCTTTTCAAATAGGTTATTAAAGATGGATTCTTAAGGATGAATCACCTCACTTACTGTCAGAATAATTTATACTTTTAAGAGTCCCAGCCCTTTCAGCCATTAACTGGCCTGAGATGGATGTCTTACTTAATGTGATGCACAAAACAACACTGCAATTTTTTATAACAGAAATGTAAATATTTACTTACACTATGGTGAATGAGTCCACACTGAAACAGTAAAATAAAAGGACTTATTTTATGTGTTCTGACACCTGATCTCACTAATAATGAAGGTATTTCAAAGTGTTATTTCTTTAATAGTCAAATTTGACATATTGTGCAACATTGGAATGAACATGCTCCTAGATTATTGAGGACTGGACCAGGTGTAAAATGGCCAGTAACATTAAAATATTTGTTCTCCCTCTTCAGGTTGCTGAAAAGTCCTGATGCAGAGGAAGCCTGACTTCATCTCTAGGTAAAAACCCCTTACTGCTGACAGAACTGGATCTGAGTGAGAACAAACCAGGAGACTCTGGAGTGAAGCAGCTCTCTGCTCTGCTGGAGGATCCGCACTGCAGACTACAGAAACTAAAGTTTGTACAGCAATTTAATTTATAACTAATCAATAAACTTAAGAAAATGAAAAGACAGACTACTACAGCTTTATTATCTCTGTCAGACTCCTAATTTGTTACAGCAGGCATTAATTTAACCAGTTCAACATTATAGACTTTTAAGTTACGCCTTTGATATTTCATGTTTTTCTCTGTGTGTTATAAGTGTAATCTATCTGTTGGCTATTTCATTCTACTAATATCATGTGACATCCATCTGATTGGCACAATGTCTGTGAAAGATGTACTGTTTCATTCAATGACGGCGCATTATACAGTAAATCCTCAATTAATGACTGATAATCTGAAATATTTTATGTTAAGGATAACTATGTGGTTTTGCATCTTTTAACATAAACTGGCATAGGGTTACAATGCTCAGATAGTCAATGCATTGTCTGAGTATGAAATTACCATAACCAGTACAAAGCGCCAAACTAAACCCAAAAGAAGTTTGATTTAAATTAACTGGAGGGCAGCATGAGATCAATTGGGCTACTGGTGAGCCAGCGGTTTTAACAAAACTTAGTAAACAGCTCCTGCAGTGATCTGCAGAATCTGGAGTGAATCTACTTTGTGCTGTGTCACAAAACTGTTCAGATGATCTGAGTTAATTATTTGATGTCAAAGAACCAAAAAGCAGACACAGACAAAAAGACACCGTTGAACAAACATTTTAAGTCCTTAGCAATAAAACGGGCTAGAGATGCCATGCTTACCTTAGACCTCGCCGAGCTGTGGCTAAGTGGTGGCTGGACAAGGTGTTTAATAACTGTGACTTTGTATTGCCTGTTCTTGCTTGTGCTAGCTGCACTAGCATTCACAGATCCCTTGTCGCCCGCATACATTCCACCATGCCATCTCACCAGGTGAGTGGGAAGCTTAGTCGTGCTACTGTACTACAGACCTTACAAATGGCCAGACTTTTGTCCAATTTTCCTTCCTTCTTATAAAATCCCAAAGTCTTCCAAACTTTAGATTTTAGAGTTAATGGTGCACTGTAAACCGTGTCAGCACCGTCAGAGGTGTTGTTCTTGTTTTTACCAAGGCTAACGTTACTCTTGTAAAAGGTAAAAGGTCAATGCGAGACACTGTACAAATTTATTAGCCAACGAGAGGCAGTCATTATTATTTTGAAAGTAACATGACATGTAACTTTAGATCAGTGAGTCTTCCACAGTAACTAAAAACTAATGGAAAATTAGCAGCAAAGCTTCAGTCAACCAGTTAACTTTACAATTGGGCCATCGACTGGTTCATAGTACATTTAGACCGGTTCAGGGGTGCGCATATCAGTGTAGATGCATCTTTAACATTAAAACTGGTTTCCGTTTCGTATTGGTGAATCATTACACCCCTAGTCTATATAATATATGAGTGATCATTTAAACTCGAGAATAGCTGTCCAAATTCAGCTCTTATACACCAAAGTAACCAAACTCATTAACCCACTGAGAATTGCACTCTACTCTTACTAAATCTCATTGAAAATCCACAGAATATGGACTTGCTGCTCCAAAGAGACTTCATCAATGACTTGTGTAGTATTTATATCTACAAAAGATCTGACAATATTCATGCTTGACTATAGCCAAGACTGTATTTTGTGGCTGAAAACCCATGTTAACAGTTGTGTTAGAAGGGTAATATCCACACTTCATTAAAACAGGTGACATTAGGTTGTGCTTCTCAAAAAAAAAAAAAAGAAAAAATGTGTGTGTGTGTGTGTGTGTGTGCGCGTGCAGGCAAATAAAAAATAAATAAATAAAAGGTTATACATCTGCCATATTCGAACTCACATTCACAACAATAAATATGTGTCTTTCTCTAGACTTTCAGACTGTAATGTAACAGAGGAAGGATATGCTGCTCTGGCTTCAGCTCTGAGATCAAACCCCTCACACCTGAGAGAGCTGGATCTCAGAGGGAATGACCCTGGAGACTCAGGAGTGAAACTACTCTGTGATTTACTAGAGGATCCAGAATGTAAACTGGAGACACTGAGGTGAATGATTAGTCAAATCCAGCATAAATATTTGACTAGCATGAGCAAAAGCTATTTATACAGTTAGAAGGAAGGATGACAATCATAAATGTGATGTAATACGTATATAAATTGTTAAGTGTTCAAAGGAAGAGGAAAAGAAGGTAGCATAGCAATTACTACATTCACTGATGAGTAATGATTTAGAGGCGATTTCTGTGAGGAAAAGAGAAGTATTCTTGTGTACATTGGGGTGCGTCGGTCTGTGAGAGACCGATGTCATCATGCCAGCAGTTGTAAGCAACGTGTGAAGTGCTTGTTTGATTTATTATTTTTGCTCTTTTTATGTTGCCCATTTTGGAAATGTTCTTTTTTTCTGAAAGGCCTTGACAAAACCCTGGACAGGTTTAAAGAAAGTGAGAGGAAGTTAGATATATTTCTGACAGATGTGGCTTTTTACAACTTAAATCAGTTTAAAATAGTTTTGCTAATAAAGGCATTCTTCTTGTTCAGACTGCTGAAAAATCCAGATGCAGAGAAAGCCTGTGGTGCTCTGACTTCAGCTTTAGGTAAAAACCCCTTACTGCTGAGAGAGCTGGATCTGAGTGAGAAAAAACCAGGAGACTCAGGAGTGAAGCAGCTTTGTGCTGTATTGGAGGATTCACACTGTAAACTGGAGAAACTGAGGTCAGTATTCTGAATGATCCTGTTCTGTTCTGTTTTTGTTTGCTTGTTTGTTTGTTTTCTATCTGTATCTTTAATGGACAAGAAATATTTTGTTTAGGGAACATCCTGCCCTTGGGATGTTGTAATGACAAATTATCACCATAAGCTTTGCTTTGAACCACACACAGATATCAATAATGTATTTTAAATGACAATATGCCCAGAAAAAATTAAGATTCTGTGATATTAAAATTGAAATGTTTAAAAAGATCATTATGATGCTAGCCCAGATTCATTTTCACTGTACTACATATTTGTCTTTTCTATAGACTCTCAGACTGTAATATAACAGGGGAAAGTTATGCTGCTCTGGCCTCAGCTCTGAGATCAAACCACTCACACCTGAGAGAGCTGGATCTCAGAGGGAATGACCCCGGAGACTCAGGAGTGAAACTACTCTGTGATTTAGTGGAGGATCCAAAATGTAAACTGGAGACACTGAGGTAAATAATTTGTCAAAACCAACAGAAAATGTTTGGCTAGCATGATGAGGAGCTGTTTTCTACAATTTAGATGACAGAAAGGAAACAAACTCTGCCTTCAGCTTTGGGTAAAAATCCCTAACTGCTGAGAAAACTGAATTTGAGTCGGAGAAAACTGGGAGACTCAGGAGTGAAGCAGCTTTGTGCTGTATTGCAGGATTCACACTGTAAACTGGAGAAACTAAAGTCAGTATTCTGAATGATCCTGTTCTGTTCTGTTTTTGTTTGTTTGTTTGTTTTTTATCTGTATCTTTAATGGACAAGAAATATTTTGTTTAGGGAACATCCTGCCCTTGGGATGTTGTAATGACAAATTATCACCTTAAGCTTTGCTTTGAACCACACACAGATATTAATAGTGTATTTTAGAATGACAATATGCCCAGAAAAAATTAAGATGCTGTGATATTAAAAATGAAATGTTTAAGAAGATCATTATGATGCTAGCCCAGATTCATTTTCACTGTACTACATATTTGTCTTTTCTATAGACTCTCAGACTGTAATATAACAGAGGAAGGATATGCTGCTCTGGCCTCAGCTCTGAGATCAAACCCCTCACACCTGAGAGAGCTGGATCTCAGAGGGAATGACCCTGGAGACTCAGGAGTGAAACAACTCTGTGATTTGGTGGAGGATTCAAAATGTAAACTGGAGACACTGAGGTAAATAATTTGTCAAAAACAACAGAAAATGTTTGGCTAGCATGATGAGGAGCTGTTTTCTACAATTAAGATGATAGAAAGGAAACAAACAACATAACATTCATAAGCTCGCTGCTCAAAGGAAAAGAAAAAAAATACTTAGCAAATTGACATTTCTGCACTGCTGGAAACAGGCTTTGACAATGCCTGGAATCAGATTAAAAGCAGTGAGAGTATTTAAATTCCTGACAGTTGTGGTTTTCTACTAATAAGGTCAGTTTAAAATTGTATTTCTAATTAAGGCATGCATCCTTTATAGATTGTTGAAAAGCCCTGTTGCAGAGGAGGCCTGTGCTGCTCTGACTTCAGCTCTAGGTAAAAACCCCTTACTGCTGAAAGAGCTGGACCTTAGTGACAATAAACCAGGAGACTCAGGAGTGAAGCAGCTTTGTGCTGTACTGGAGGATTCACACTGTAAACTGGAGAAACTGAGGTCAGTATTTTGAATAATTCTGTCCTGTTTGATTTTTGTTCTCAATCATGAATGAATACTTAATACAAAAACACACTTTGCTGTCATGCCAAAAGTATAGCTCTTGTGTTGATAATTGTTCATAGCATCTCAACTATTAGCACTGCTTCTTCCCTCCCATGTTGGTCGCCCTGGTCCATTAGCACTCTGTGTACCTGTATCTGTCTGTCGTTTGTATTTCTCATCAAAATCATCTGTAAATGAATAAATGAAAACAAAAAAGTACAATACATGTTTTATCTCAAGACTTTCAGACTGTAATGTAACAGAGGAAGGATATGCTGCTCTGGCTTCAGCTCTGAGATCAAACCCCTCACACCTGAAAGAACTGGATCTCAGAGGGAATGATCCAGGAGACTCAGGAGTGAAACTACTCTATGATTTATTAGAGGATCCAGAATGTAAACTGGAGAGACTCAGGTGAATAGTTAGTCAACCTCAACATAAATATTAAGCTGAGGAAGAGCTTTTTTCTATAGTTAGGATGGTAGAAAGGACACACACACACACACATACACACACGCTACTACATATATGTATTAGTACATGTACTGATGAGTTTTGTTTTAGAATTGATTTCTCCAAAACCAGAGAAGTTTCCTTATTGTGGGGTGCATCAGTCTGTCAAAAAGTGATCTTTGATGCCAGCAACAGTGGACAAACATTTGTTTGATTGAATTGTTTCCATTTACTTTTCTGAAACTGCTTTCTCAAAAACCATATTTTATCATCAGCTCATCAAATTAGCATGTCTCTAGAGCTGAAAGCAAGCCATGACAATGTCTTGGATCAGTTTAAAAGCAGTGAGAGGAACTTATTTAAAATCCTGATAGGTTGTGGCTTTTTAGTAGCCAATTCAGTTTAAAATAGTATTTCTAATTACAGCATGCTTTTTCTTCAGATTGTTGAAAAGTCCTGATGCAGAGAAAGCATGTGCTGCTCTGACTTCAGCTCTGGGAAAGAAACCCTTACTGCTGAGAGAGCTGGATCTAAGAAAAAATAAACCAGGAGACTCAGGAGTGAAGCAGCTTTGTGCTGTATTGGAGGATTCACACTGTAAACTGGAGAAACTGAAGTCAGTATTTTGAATGATTCTATTCATTTTTTATCTTTATCCTCAGTGGATATTAAGTATTCTGTTAAGGAAACATCTTGTTCTCGAATACTAACAAATAAAAAAGGCATCATCACTTCACGTTAAACCACATTATGATATTCATAATGCATTTTTGAGCTGTTATATGCTCAGAAGTATGAAGACACTAAAATAGTAAAAGTGATATATTTTCCTAAAAAGTTGCTATGAACTTTGCCCAAATTCATATTCACTTCAGTACATATGTGTTTTATCTCTAGACTTTCAGACTGTAACATAACAGAGGAGGGATATGCTGCTCTGGCTTCAGCTCTGAGATCAAACCCTTCACACCTGAAAGAACTGGATCTCAGAGGGAATAAAACTGGAGAATCAGGAGTGAAACTGCTCTCTGTTTTACTAGCGGATCCAATGTGTAAACTTGAGATATTGAGGTGAATTATTTTACAAACAGGACTAAAGAAACTAACATACCTTGTAGAATTATTAATCTGCAGAGAAGTGTGCCCCTCCACCTTTTTTTTTAGTAATTTGTTTGGCTGTGGCACTGTGGTCTTTTCTTGCTCAAATTATCATGTGAACATTCTATTCTCTTTCTCAGACATCTCTTTGCCAACCAATCATTTTCCAAACGTGTAAATAGCATTTTTCTCACTCTCATTACCAGTTATTTAAGCAACCCAACTCCTCCCCTAGCCTTGCTCTCTTACATTCCCTCACTTAGTTCACAAATAAATGTACAAGTTCACCAGTCTTTATGTGATGTCAGGGGGTTGGGGTGGGGGGCAGAGGGGCCAGGGGAACACAAAATTTTACTAGATGACTCACAATGTAAACTGGGGACCCTGAAGTGAAATCAAGTGTTAACATTTGATTAGCATGATGGAGTGCTCTTTCATACAGTTATGACCTTGGAATTGCAGTATATAAATAAAATATTTATCATGCATAAATTGCTCAGTGTCTGAGTGAAAAACTGTAGCTTCTAGGAATTGCTATGCTTCCTGATGAATATAATATTAGAAGATATTTCTCCAAAGAATGGAAAAGTATTGCTTGGAATTGCAGTATATAAATAAAATATTTATCATGCATAAATTACTCAACGAGTGAAAAACTGTAGCTTCTAGGAATTGCTATGCCTCCTGATGAATATAATATCAGAAGATATTTCTCCAAAGAATGGAAAAGTATTGCTGGATATTTAGTGTTGATTAATTGTGCTCTGTTCATTTTTCGTTCATCTTAAATCTTAAATGCATATCATATATTTTGTTAAGGGAATGTCCCGCATTCATAGCATTGTGATGACAAGTTAAAATAACGCCATTGCTTCACTTTGAAACACAAACTGATGTTCATGATGCATTTTGAATGATAAGATGCTTAACGAAAAAGAAGAAGAAAAAAAAACAGAAGACAGTAATATTAAAAAATAAATACTTTACTGTAAAGTCACCATAGAACTAGTTCAAAATTATATTTACTACAATGCATATGTGTCTTATTTCTAGACTTGCAAACTGTAATATAACAGAGGAAGGATATGCTGCTCTGGCTTCAGCTCTGAGATCAAACCCCTCACACCTGAGAGAGCTGGATCTCAGAGGGAATGACCCTGGAGACACAGGAGTGAAACTACTCTATGATTTACTAGATGATCCAGAATGTAAACTGGAGACACTGAGGTGAATGATTAGTCAAATCCAGCATAAATATTTGGGGAGCATGAGCAAGAGCTATTTATACATCAAAGACTGTAGAAAGGAAAGATCTAATTCATGTGTAAAATGTTGCATCAATCTGTGAAAAAATAATCTAGTAATCATTCCAACACCTGTGAACAAAAGTTTATTTAATTTTTTTCTCATTTTGGAAAACAATGTTCTTTCTTTCTTTCTTTTTTTTTTTTTTTAAAGATTTTTCTCTCAAATGTCATTAACAATCAACATGTTAGCATTTCTCCATGGTTGAAAGGAGGCCTTCACAATTTGTGGGCTAAGTTCAAGAGTACTGAGACAGGAATTTACATAAATCCTCTATAGTTGTGTCTTTTCACTATTTAAATCAGTGTAAAATTGTTTTAGTAATTAAGGGATTGTTCTTGTTCAGATTGCTGAAATACCCTCTTGCAGAGGAAGCCTGTGCTAGTCTGTCTTCAGTTCTTGCCAAAAATCCCTTAATGCTGAGAGAGCTTGATCTTAGTGAGTATAAACCAGGAGACTCAGGAGTTAAGCGGCTTTCTTTACTACTGGAGGATTCACACTGTAAACTGGAGAAACTGAAGTCAGTATTTCTGTTCTGTTTGTTTTTCAAGCACTTCATTTTAAACCCCAAACTAATATTCATAACATATTTTATAACTGTCAAGATTCTCAGAAAACATGAAGACACTAAAGTACTAAAAAAAATGTTTGTAAGTTTGTAAATATCACTATGCTCTAAAAACATCACTTCAGTACAGATGTGTCTTTTCTTTAGCCTTTCAGACTGTAACATTACAGAGAAGGGATATGCTGCTCTGGCTTCAGCTCTGAGATCAAATACCTCAAATCTGAGAGAGCTGGATCTCAGAGGGAATGACCCTGGAGACTCTGGAGTGAAACTACTCTATGATTTACGAGAGGATCCAAAATGTAAACTGGAGACACTGAGGTAAATCATTAGTCAAACCTGGCCTACATTTGTTAAACAAACATTTGTTTGATGTAATTTACAATTTACAATTTACAATTTACAATTTAGTTATTTGGCAGACGCTTTTTTCCAAAGCGACTTACAATTGGTGCATCAGTCGGATTTCTAATACCTTCAACAGAGATCATAATAAGACTGAGCATCAAATTGCCCTTTCGCATTGCGCCCCTGGAATACTTTTACAAACAGAAATACAAGACAAAGGTTTTTTTTTTTTTTTCTCTAGGGAAGGGAGGTTAGGCATTGGGGGAAGGGAGGTTAGGCATTGGGGGACAGGTGTGTTCTAAAGAGGTGGGTTTTCAGTTTCCTGCGGAAGATGGTAAGAGACTCCGCAGTCTTGACTGCATGGGGGAGGTCGTTCCACCACCTCGGGGCAATGGCAGAGAAGAGGCGTGGTCGGGAGGAGCGGCTGCCGGGTTCCCGGAGTGAGGGGACCGTCAGTTGTCCGGAGGACGTGGAGCGGAGGGTCCTAGTTGGGGTGTAAGGCGTTATAAGAGACTGAAGGTATGATGGGGCAGAGCCTCTTGTGGCCTGGTAGGCCAGCACCAGTGTCTTGAACTGGATGCGGGCTGCTACCGGAAGCCAGTGGAGTGCAGTAAGCAGCGGAGTGACATGAGAGTGCTTAGGGAGGTTGAATACCAGGCGTGCAGCGGCGTTCTGCACGAGCTGGAGCGGCCTGATGGCGCAGGCCGGCAAGCCAGCCAGTAGAACGTTGCAGTAGTCCAGGCGGGAGATGACAAGCGCTTGGACTAGGAGCTGGGTTGCCTGTTGCGTGAGGAAAGGGCGGATTCTCCTGATGTTGTATAGGGCGAATCTGCAGGATCGTGTGACTGCTGTGATGTGCCCGGAGTATGTCAGCTGGTTGTCGAGGGTGACGCCAAGGTTTTTGGCTGCTGAGGTGGGAAACACCGCAGATCCCTCGATGGTGATTGTATTGTCGATCGCTGGGGAGTTCTTAGCAGGAAAAAACAGGAGCTCTGTTTTCTCCGGGTTAAGTTTGAGATGGTTAGCAGACATCCAGGAGGCAATGTCAGCTAGGCAGGCTGCGATGCGAGGTTGAACCTGGGAGTCAGAGGGGGGAAAGGAGAAGAACAGCTGTGTGTCATCAGCGTAGCAGTGGTAAGAGAGGCCATGGGTGGAGATAACCTGGCCAAGTGATCTGGTGTAGAGGGAGAAGAGGAGTGGACCAAGTACTGACCCTTGTGGGACACCTGTGTGTAGAGTGCGGGTGGAGGAGACCGATTCCCTCCAAGAGACCTGGTAGGAGCGGTCAGACGGTAATTGTTTCATTATGTTACTAATTTGTTAAATTATTCTTTTGTTTCTCTCACAAATGTTCTTAATCATCAATAAATTAGCATTTTTCAAAGCTGAAAGAGGGCTTGATAACACCTGTGATAAATTTAAGTGGGCGTCATTCTTCAACCGTTCTTAAGAAGAGATTTGTTCTTAAAACCCACTTATGCAGTTTTGTGACATTCGCCAATGTTTTCTTATTTGGGATTTGTTCTTAAGTAAGAACAAAATCTACGCACACTCGAGAGCACCCTTACGCAAATTTGATTGCTGACATATTTGTGCAAAATAATTGTTTATTGCGTTTTCTTCAGTTCTACAGTTGTACAATATTATAGGATTTAAAGTACAATAATATTTCTCATTTATAACATTTTTAGTAATTATTTTCATTATTTTACAAAGCATTAAGGTCTTTTAAAATAAAGAAACACTACACTAACACTTCACGTGATACTCCAAAATGTAGTGCATATTTACCTCCACCAAGGAGGTTATGTTTTCGGTGAGGCTTGTTGGGTTGGTTTGTCTGTCCATTTGTCAGCAGGATTACGGAAAAACTGCCAAACCGATTTTCATGAAACTTGGTGGACGGCTGTATCTTGGTCCAAGAAAGAACCCATTAAATTTTGAGCAGATCTGAGCCATGGTTGGGTCAACATATTATTTTCCACTTTTGTAACACCAGTGTCTATGGCAAAATGAACTGAAATTGTTGTGCATGGACGAACCTGTCGCATTTACAGAGAATGGTATGCTGAGCCATGTCTAAAAGAGTAGACTGTTGGCCTTGGCAGAGGTCTGCACTCTCTGAGTGCCCCTATAGTTATTCATATTTTTGTACAATGAACAAAAGGAGCAGTATGAGAATATAACAGTTGATGGAGACTGTGATCAGTGAACAGTAGTTTTACATGCATTACTTATGGGTTGTCCCACCTGAAACCAGACAGGCTGTAAAACAGTTGTGTGACAATCAGTCAGTTTCATTTTAATTCATATGGATAAATATTAAAATACTTGGACAGAGCCATTGAAGCCTTCGCTCCTTTCTGCTACTGTACGTGCATTGCATTGAACCATTAAAGCGGCAGCAGAAGTGATGGCTCAAGCTACTTGTCAGTTATTAGAAAAGAATTTAGAATAATGAGAAATGAAGTCAGGATTCCGAGAAAAAGAAAAGTCAGAATTGCATGAAATAAAGTCGGAATTGTGAGAAATAAAGTTGGAATCCAGGGAAACAAACTTTTTGCGTTTTTTTTAATGTGGCAGAAATGGGGCTTCCATAGATTTCTGTGTGTGCCCTGAAGTCTTATGCCCTTTTATGGGGATTGGCAGGGAGTTAGCCTGTGCTGATTAGGAACAACTGGCACGGGCTTTCAACTGACGAGGACAATGGGATTCATCATTATAAGAGCAAAGATGTGACTTAAGAACACATCGGGAATCTAACAAAGACTTAGGAAGATATTGGTGAATGAGGCTCAATGAGAGGGATGTGATTCTTGATAAATATGGCTTTTTACCAATCGATTCAGTTTAAAATTATTTTGCTAATTAAGAAATTATTCTTGTTCAGACTGCTGAAAAGTCCTGTTGCAGAAGAAGCCTATGCTGCTCTGACTTCAACTGTAGGTAAAGACCCCTTACTGCTGAAAGAGCTGGACCTGAGTGACAATAAACCAGGAGACTCAGGGGTGAAGCAGTTGTCTGCAATACTTAAGGACTCACACTGTAAACTGGAGAAACTGAAGTGAGTATTTTGAATGATTCTGTTGTGTGGTTTTATTTCTGTGTGTGTGTGCGTATTCTGCATCTTTAATGGGTGTTAAAAATTTTGTAAAGGGAACATCCTGCTCTTGAGGTGTTGTGATGACAAATTAAAACAGGACAGTTACTTCATGTTGAACCCTACATTGATATTCATAATGCATTTTTGAATAACAAGATCCTCAGACAACATGAAGACACTAAAATACTAAGAAGAACACAAAATGTTCCTAATGTAGCTAGTCAAAATTCATATTCACTTCAGTACATATGTGTTTTTCCCCCATAGTCTTTCAAACTGTAACGTAACAGAGGAAGGATATGCTGCTCTGGCCTCAGCTCTGAGATCAAATACCTCACACGTGAGAGAGGTGGATCTCAGAGGGAACGACCCTGGAGGCTCAGGAGTGAAACTGCTCTCTGATTTATTAGAGGACCCACAATGTAAACTGGAGACATTGAGGTGAGTAATTTGTCAAATCCATCATAAACATTAGGCTGAGCAAGGTCTTTTTGTAAAGTTAAGATGATATGAAGCAAACATATATTCATTATCGAGTTGATGCATATATTGCTCACTGGTCAAAGAATTCAAAGATTTGCCGACTCGGTGCACCGGCATAAAAGTTCACGATGTGATTTCCCTGGTTAAAAAAGTGTGCACCGGATACAATTTGGGATGAACTCGGGACGCATCATTTCTAACATCTTTGCATTGCTAAAATCAGATTTATTCATATATAACTATTAGTAGAGTCCCTATGCCTTTATTATTTAGAAACGTGACCAATAATGTTATATTCAGATTGATCCCTCCTCTCTAAACTGTTTCTCAAGCACACTCTCTCATCCCCACTGTTGTCAGTGGCCCATTCTCCTCAAGTCTCTAGGCCCTGTCTGGTCCGGGCGAGTGTCGCAGATTATCATTGAGGAGGAAGAGCCACACATTCCACAAATTGCTGCCGATCAAATGTTTGGCAACACTTCATTTTATTTTGGATTTTTCAAGAGAGATGGACAATTTGACAAGACGCATTCAATTTGCAAAATATGCTGTGCCCTTATAAAGTACACAGGCAGCACGACTAACTCAAGTGCTCACCTGAAGCAGCACTAATGGAACATTGCATGATGCTTCGTTGTTATTCCTAAGCATCCTTACATTGTTTAACTGTTACATGTGTGAGTTGTTATAAAAATGTAACTGGAGACAGAGAACAGGAAAGGACTGGTTCAAGGCAAGGCCCAGGCCTAGTCTTATTTTATCTTTTATCAGAGACTTTTTTTATTTTTATCATTTTTTTATTATGATTTTTACAACAAAGGACTTGTGAAAAGGCCTGTCTGTGAAAGTGCCAAGTCTTTTATAGAGATTAGAAAGAAACAGCATAAATGAGATGCTTACTGAGTTGCACTACTAGAGAAACAAATATTTGAAGTACAAATGGCACTTTTTTAGTTCATTTATGATTTGCTGTCTGCTTAAGAAGAACCCGAGAAATCAAATCAAACTATCTGTACCATGTTGACTTGCACAGGATCATATTCTTCTGCATCGAAGCATATCGCGTTGAATCGCATCGTGTTGAAACAAATTGTCTCAACTCGAACTGCATCGCAACAGAGGGAATCGTATCGTGTTAGTACTTGGTTCAAGTGTATCTTTAATGTATTGGATCACTTGCAATGCATGAAGATGTGTATTGCATCGGCCTCATGATGGAGATGCACATCCCTAGAGTATTTTATTTTAGAAGAGGTTTCTCCCAAGAATGGAGAAGAACTCTTAACCTCATGGGGTGCATCAGTCTGTGAAATTCATCTAGTAATCATTTCAACATCTTTAAAGCAATTTTGTTTTTCATTTTTAAGTTATTAATTTTTAAATTTTCTTCTATGAATTTTTGTATTTTCTCAAATGTTGTTAATCATCAGGAAATTATTGTCTTTCCAAAGTTGAAAAGAGGGCTTGATAATACCTGGGATGAGTACAAGAGCAGTGAAAGGAACTGAAATCCCTTTTGACTATGGCTTTTTACTAATCTTAAATCATTTAAAAAGGTATTTCTAAGTAAGGCATTCTTCTTTTACAGATTGTTGAAAAGTCCTGATGCAGAGAAAGCATGTGCTGCTCTGACTTCATCTCTAGGTAGAAACCCCTTACTGCTGAGAGAGCTGGATCTGAGTGAGAAAAAACTGAAAGTTTCAGGAGTGAAGCTGCTTTGTGCTTTATTGGAGGATTCACACTGTAAACTGGAGAAATTGAAGTCAGTATTTTCAAAAACACTGTTCTGCTTTTTGTGTGTGTGTGTGTGTTCTTTAATGTTTTTTAAACATTTTGTAAATGTAACATCCTGCTCGCGTAATAAGATGACAAATCCAAACAGCATAATTACTTCACCTTAAACCACATATTGATATTCAAAGTGCAATTAAGAATGATACACTCAAAATATGAAGACAATGAAATACCAAAAATAAAATCTTTTCTTCACTATGTGCTATGTCCAGATTCATATTCACTTCAATCCATATGTGTTTTTCCTCTAGACTTTCAGACTGTAATATAACAGAGGAAGGATATGCTGCTCTGGCTTCAGCTCTGAGATCAAACCCCTCACGAAAGAGCTGGATCTTAGAGGGAATTTTCCTGGAGACTCAGGAGTGAGACTACTCTATTATTTACTAGAGGATCCAAAATGTAAACTGGAGACACTAAGGTGATTTATTTGATGAACATGACTTAACAGTCCCTCCAGGATTTTGCGATGTCATGATTGCAACAATTAACACAAATTCAACTGATCTCTGTGAATTCTGTGTGCCCTTGCAATTTTGTTCAATCATCGCAACTTTTCTGCAAATTTGACCAACCATTGTAGTTTTCTGCGAATTTCACCAACCATAGCAGTACCTTGTGCAAAACACTGAGCCTTACATCACCAAACTCACTTGTTTTATGTCATGAAGATACAGACAGGTGCAACACGAACGTATCACATTTACCAACAAAAATAACTGCTAAAGATACGGTGACCAGACACCCCGGTTTGTCAGGGATTGTCCTAGGTTCAAGCTGGTGTCCTGAGTCCCGACAATTATCTGCAAAACACTAAAATGTCCCAGTTTTCAACATTCACTACCAAACTGTCCTGGTTTTCACCACAATTAAAATAATAATTATAATACTATTCTTATTTTCAGCACTTACATATACATTTATCATGTCCTGTCCCACTCTTTATTACCTAACTCAACCAAAAAACGCAAACAATGCACCACGTGTCTGAATTCAACAGTTATTTGTCTGTATGTGTGTCAATCATTGTATCGTTGTCAAAGTTGTTGCTATGACACTTGTGGCTCATAATCAATATGTCAGTCGCTAACGGTCAGCATTATGCCAAAGAGAAAGTCAGTCTTTTCTAAAGATCCTCAGAAGGCTACCCGTTTCGTCATGAAGTAGCCGCAAAAACGAAAATGCACACACTGCATTCTGCACACACTGCAGGAGTACATTCTTGGTTGCCCATGGCAGTAATGGCGACATAAAAGATGGACAATCATAAGCGGTGGCTACAAGCAGGAAGAAGCATGTTGCGACCTACTTCATCGGGGTAAACTCCAATGACAGATTCAATTATAATTCAAAAGAAAAAGAAATCACAACTATTTTTGCAATTTTCACTTACTCCCACAATTTCATTGCGAAACACCACCTAAGAGCATCACAACATGCGTTACAATTTTTCAGAAAAGTTGCTGCGAAATCAGGCATTTTAGGCCGCAACAAAAAAAAGGCCTGCGAAATCCTGGAGGGAAGCATATACTTTGGGAAATCATTAAACTGCAGGAAAGTTTTTTGTTTTTCTTCTTCTCTTTTGTAATTTGTTCAGCTGTGCCAGTGTGTTTTTTCCCTGCTTAAATTATCATGTGAATATTCAAAAGATTTTTTAGACACAGATATATAGATAGCATTTATCTGGCTCCCTGCATCTGTCATTTAATCAGCAACCCAACTCCTGTACTCGCTATGTACTCCTACATTCCTTCACTAATTCCACAAAACCTCATACAAGTTGGGTGTGATGTCACAGGGATCATGTAGAACAGTTTTCAGAGCCCATCAGAGATCAGAGTGAAAATGGGATAACCTGGATTTTAGAGATGAAACACCTCACTAATTCTCACAGTAATATATACTACTAAGCATCCCAACCCTTTCCATTTTTGCTGTCCTAGCCTTAGTTGTACATCTTGATTAATATGAGGCATTTAATACGATTATACATTTCTTATGATACATAATTTTGGGGAAAATAAAAAGGATGGATATTAAGCTACATGGAATGAGTCCAAATTTAAACAGTAAAGTCAGAGGGATTATTTCATGTATATTGACACCTCGAATGTATTGGAAAGTATTAATGCCTTGATAGCTTTTTCATTCTGTGACATTGATCTGTATGCTGGACTGGATCGCGCCCTGGACTGTTGAGGAAGAGTGGAGCAGCAGTGTGGTATAAAATGATCAGTAACTGGAATATGTTCTTCTTCTCTCTGCAGGCTGTTGAAAAGTCATGTTGCAGAGGAAGTCTGTGCTACTCTGGTCTCAGCTTTAGGTAGAAACCCCTTACTGCTGAGAGAGCTGGATCTGAGGGCATATGAACAAGGAGACAAAGGAGTGAAAAATCTCTCAGTTCTACTTGAGGATCCACACTGCAGACTGCAAAAACTGGAGTGAGTGATTTTTACATTTAAAAGACATTTAAAAATGTCTTGATTAATCAGCAGTGTTTGAGTGCTAGAAAACAGTGGGTTTTCACTCTGATGAAATACACACATACGGGGGTTGGACAAAATAATGGAAACACCTTGTTAAATAACAGTTTTATTATTCAATATCGAGTTGGTCCTCCTTTGGCAGCAATAACTGCTTTAATACGTGGAGGAATAGATTCATACAACCTTTTGACAGTGGCTGAGGGAATTTTAATCTATTCCTGAAGCAAAATCTGTTCCAGCTCTTTCAGAGATGACGGTGGAGGGAAGTGGCTCCTTACTTGCTGCTCCAAAATATATCAGAGATTTTCAGTGATGTTAACATCTGGTGCTTGTGGGGGCCAATCCAAGTGTTCAACTTCACTGTCATGCTCTTCATGCCAGTCTTTAATGATTTCAGCAGTGTGAATTGGGGTATTATCGTCTTGAAAGATGGCACCACTGTTTGGAAAGTGTTTGGATCACTGGGTGAATTTGGTCACCCAAAATTGACAAATACCCTTTAGAGGTAACCCTACCATGCAGTGCTAACACAGGACCAAGAGAATTCCATGATATTAGAGGCCCAAACCATCACAGAACCACCTCCATGCTTAATGTTTGGGGTCAGGCAATCGAAATCAAGGGCCTCTTTCAGCTTCCTCCATACATAAATTCATCCTGAACAAGGAAAAAGTACGAAGGATGATTTGTCAGAGAAGATGACATTCTTCCACTGGTCCATTGTCCACTTCTGATGGTCTTTGCACCATTTTAGGTGTTTGCGAACACTGATGGGAGAAATAAAGGGTTTGGCAATGGCAAAGGTGCAAAAGAGACTTTAACCAGTTTCTTTACAATGCTGGTGTTAAAACCAAAACACCTTCCATATGGTATGAAGAAGGACAGACTGAAATGAACTCCCAATTAACTGAACTCAGATCTGTGTTCTTGAGCTGGGTTGTTTAGATGAACACAGGCAGAGCACCAAGGGTCCAGTGTAAGAGTGGTACTTTGCATATATAACAGTGTAGTAGTGTGACATGTGATTGTAAAAGAGTATCTCTTAAATGATCTGTCTGCTCCTTGAAGTAGGAAACCAGTGATTGTGAGCAAGAAGAAATCGGTTAGCCCAGAGACTCAGTTTAGCTGAGTCTGAGCTGAGTGGAGCTCAATTGAGTTTATTTAAACACAAGGCATCAAACTTAGCAAGTGACCAAGTCAGTTCTCATCTGCAGGTCAAACAATAGAAGGACAAGGACTCTCTGATTTTATACTTAAGATGACAGCAAAGACATTCAGATCAGTTTTCATTAAATTTACACAAGAGCACCAAAGTCCTAATTTGATGGACTGAGCATTGTCTTCTCAGTGCATACCACATATACTGTAGCACAGACAAAAGAGTGGTAAAGAAAATTGTGCCAGGCCACTGAGATACACTGGATATTTAGCCTACACAAGCATCAGTTTAATGTCCTGAAATTGTAATATAATACTGACAAATTTTCACTATATATCATCAACCAACAGGATTAAGTAATTTGCATGTATAAATACCTCAAAACTAGGTCCACATTCATTCAGAAATGGAGGAATAACATGTTTATTACTTGTCCTAGCAGAAGCAACAGCATTTTTTTAGCAAACGTCAAACAGCAACAAATTATTCAGCTCCATATTCAGAATTTGGTAAATAGACTGTTTCTAGTGAAATCACTCAAAGCATTGTTACAACTAATTGAACGATTTCTTTGCTTCACTTGATCCACTTGGTTTCCACAGGAAAGTGGTTGAGAACGCCAGATGTCCAATCTAATACAGAATCCACTCTGTGATATAGATGTAAAACAGCTGCAGATGTCTTAAATAAGAGACCTATCATCAGTCATGGTTTTATGGAGTATTTGTGTATCATAAAGTAAAATAGGGAAATATTCATACTCACATCACAGTGTTTTTAAAGCACTACTGATATGTCCATATTAATACAGTTTTAAAGACTATGTGTGTCATGTATTCCGATTATAGCTGATTTAGACCATTAACTGGATAAAATGATTGCCTGTTTACCGGTATGTTCCTGTGTTATGGTATGTTAACTGGTATGTTTCTGTGACAAATATCTTCCCTCCCTCTCCCCCCCTCTCTGTAGTCTGTGTTACTGCAGAATAACAGAGGAAGGCTTTGCTGCCCTGGCTTCAGCTCTGAGTTCAAACCCTTCACACCTGAGAGAACTGATTCTTAGTTGGAATGAACTTGGAGACCAAGGAGTGAAGCTGCTTTCTGACCTACTGAGGAATCCGGACTTTAAACTGGAGAAACTGGAGTGAGTCGTGTTTTTCTCAAGGAAAAAAAAATAATGTTACAGTGTTAGGAGTTTGAATACAAGTTTTCACAGATCTCAGATCTCTCTCATACTTCCTGTCACAACAGGAGGACCCTTTCAGCATCAGCAGGAAAGGTGATCATCTGGTTGATATGACAGGTTTTTAAGTGATGAGGTTCTGTAGTGTGAATTGTGTCATCATAGTCATCTCGTATCAGTAATTCAAAATATTCCTTTAGGTTCCTTTAAGTCTCCACTGCTGAAACCTATCTTTTAGGAGACAGACACACAGAGTCCTGAAGAATCTACTGAAGAGCTCAGCATTGCTTTCAGATTCAGAGCAGATAGCTTTGGTTATGTGATCTTTCTAACCACTAAAGTGTTTTTGGTGTTTTGGATGGAGACGTGTGAAAGTGAAAGTACAGTGAAAGCAACAGTCTTGTAATCATGACTGGATGCCTGTGCAAGTGGGGTTTTATTGAACGAGAACAAGGCGGCAGAAAAACACAAGGATCAGGTACAAAGGAAACAGGCACACTGTATCCAACAGACAGTGTTAGGTCTTAGTTAAGACTTTGCAAAGAATGATAGTCATGGATGTGATATTCATACAAACAGATTCATTAGACAGGGGTGGAACAAACACAGTGAGCAAACACAAACAGGTGCAGACAATGATGGTGAGGTGCGACTGGTGATCAGTAGATTGGCAGTAGAGCACATTGGATGGTAGACCCAGCGATTGGAGGGGACAAGGTCGTTACACTCGTATGGGTGGTGAGAATGGGGAACATGATCGTGAAAATGAGAAACAGGGTGCAGAGGAAAGCAAAGAGGATGAGTCTGTAACCCTGTGTAAAGAAGAACAAGATGAGGAAGGGGTAATGGAGACAGAGGTAATGTGGGTTAATGGAGTAATGGATGAGGGGTAATGGAGACAGAGGTAATGTGGGTTAATGGATAATGGAGTAATGGATAAGGAGTAATGGAGACAGAAGTAATGAGGATTAATGGATAATGGATGAGGGGTAATGGAGACAGAGGAAATGTGGGTTAATGGATAATGGATGAGGGGTAATGGAGACAGAGGTAATGTGGGTTAATGGATAATGGATGAGGGGTAATGGAGACAGAGCTAATGAGGGTTAATGGATAATGGATGAGGGGTAATGGAGACAGAGGTAATGAGGGTTAATGGATAATGGATGAGGGGTAATGGAGACAGAGGTAATGAGGATTAATGGATAATGGATGAGGGGTAATGGAGACAGAGGTAATGTGGGTTAATGGATAATGGATGAGGGGTAATGGAGACAGAGGTAATGAGGGTTAATGGATAATGGATGAGGGGTAATGGAGACAGAGGTAATGTGGGTTAATGGATAATGGATGAGGGGTAATGGAGACAGAGGTAATGAGGGTTAATGGATAATGGAGTAATGGATATGGGGTAATGGAGACAGAGGTAATGAGGGTTAATGGATAATGGAGTAATGGATGAGGGGTAATGGAGACAGAGCTAATGAGGGTTAATGGATAATGGATGAGGGGTAATGGAGACAGAGGTAATGAGGGTTAATGGAGTAATGGATGAGGGGTAATGGAGACAGAGGTAATGAGGGTTAATGGAGTAATGGATGAGGGGTAATGGAGACAGAGGTAATGAGGGTTAATGGAGTAATGGATGAGGGGTAATGGAGACAGAGGTAATGAGGGTTAATGGAGTAATGGATGAGGGGTAATGGAGACAGAGGTAATGAGGGTTAATGGAGTAATGGATGAGGGGTAATGGAGACAGAGGTAATGAGGGTTAATGGAGTAATGGATGAGGGGTAATGGAGACAGAGGTAATGAGGGTTAATGGAGTAATGGATGAGGGGTAATGGAGACAGAGGTAATGAGGGTTAATGGAGTAATGGATGAGGGGTAATGGAGACAGAGGTAATGAGGGTTAATGGAGTAATGGATGAGGGGTAATGGAGACAGAGGTAATGAGGATTAATGGATAATGGATGAGGGGTAATGGAGACAGAGGTAATGTGGGTTAATGGATAATGGATGAGGAGTAATGGAGACAGAGGTAATGAGGGTTAATGGATAATGGATGAGGGGTAATGGAGACAGAGGTAATGTGGGTTAATGGATAATGGATGAGGGGTAATGAAGACAGAGGTAATAAGGGTTAATGGATAATGGATGAGGGGTAATGGAGACAGAGGTAATGAGGGTTAATGGAGTAATGGATGAGGGGTAATGGAGACAGAGGTAATGAGGGTTAATGGAGTAATGGATGAGGGGTAATGGAGACAGAGGTAATGAGGGTTAATGGAGTAATGGATGAGGGGTAATGGAGACAGAGGTAATGAGGGTTAATGGAGTAATGGATGAGGGGTAATGGAGACAGAGGTAATGAGGGTTAATGGAGTAATGGATGAGGGGTAATGGAGACAGAGGTAATAAGGGTTAATGGATAATGGATGAGGGGTAATGGAGACAGAGGTAATGAGGGTTAATGGAGTAATGGATGAGGGGTAATGGAGACAGAGCTAATGAGGGTTAATGGATAATGGAATAATGGATGAGGGGTAATGGAGACAGAGGTAATGAGGGTTAATGGAATAATGGATGAGGGGTAATGGAGACAGAGGTGGGGTCTGATCATCTAGGGACCCATGAGGGCACAGGGGATCAGACAGTGAGGGAATTAAGGTGGGGTGTGTGTGTGTGGGCGGGGGAGTTGGAGGGGAGGGGAATGAGGTCTCATGAAGTAAAAATGCTCAAAGTTAAAAAGAAAAAAAATGAAAAATAAGAGTCTGAAACTCGGTGAAAATCATAGGAGTGTGAGGGGTTGTTGTGTACTATTTTTTCCCTTTCCAACCCCTGTTCACTGTCTTATGAAACAGAGAGGACAAGACAGTCTTTCTAACCCACATATGCATCATCTAATAAATATTTAGAAAAGCTCAAACATGGAAGAAGCACAGAATTAGAATCTCTTTTGCTGTCCTTTGAATACTCGTGGGTCATCACTGTTTTAATTATGAGAAGACTGTGGTTTTAACTTTCAGCATTAATGGGTTGAGGGATGCCAGAAAAGAACAATATTCTGTCACCTGCTGAAAACAAAACAGTCACAGGCTTATATACACACACACACACACACACACACACACATACTTATATACATATATATATATATATATATATATATATATATATATATATATATATATATATATATATATACTGTGTTTGTTCCTGCCTGCAGTCACTGCTGGCACAGATCCACTGGTTTGGTGGAGGATGCATGTGGGAAAGATAAACTCTGATGTTTCTGACTGTTTTTCAAAGAGTCAGAAACATCTGAATTTATCTTTCCCGCATGCTATCCATTCTAAATTAATAATGAACAAAAAGCCTTCTCTGCTACAAGGGAATTTGAGTGTAAATCTGAAAATAAGTAATGGATTCCACAGAAGTGCTGATGGCTCTGAAAAATCTAATCTGTAAACTCTCTCTCTTTCTCTTACTGTCTCTCTGTCTCTCTATGTATGTCTCAGTTCAGTTAATGTCAGCAAATTTGTCTTTAACTGTGATACATTATAATTCTACAATAATCACCCTGTGTTCTTGAATCAGCCATGATAATTAAATAATCCTCAAAGTGTGTGTTACATGTCTGGGTTCTTCACTTATACACTACACCTCCCTGCATGCAGCACGGTTCTAACAGTCATACCTCTTTCCACCCCCACCCCTCTCTAGTTTGTGTTGTTGTAATATAACAGAGGAAAGTTATGCTGCTCTGGCTTCAGCTCTGGGATCAAACCCCTCACACCTGAAAGAGCTGGATCTCAGAGGGAATGGCCCTGGAGACTCAGGAGTGAAACTACTCTGTGATTTACTAGAAGATCCACGATGTGCATTGGAGACACTAAGGTGAGCAATTTGACAAACACAACGTGAATCATCACACCACTCTCATCTGGAAGGCACCTCAAGTTCTTTAAACCCCCACAACCTGCCTCAGAATAACTGTCTTTCACAGGGTGTTTACATAGCCTTTTACACAGGGCTTTCATAGATCTTTATACCTCAGTGCCACACTGTTGTCTTCCTCTTTAAAAATGGGAATCATTTGGGAGTACTGACTTATGTGCAGTACTTTATTATGTGTGCAATATCTTTCATTTCTCTTATGTGCTATTTACTCATACTGTTCTGGACTAAATCAGTCTTGTTCACTTTAATGTATTGTGGCCTAGTTTAGATTAATTTACTTTATGTTAGTTTTATTTATTTGATCCTAGTTCAGCTTAATATATCTTTGTCTTAGTTTAACCTATTTACTTAGCCTGTTGTATTCCACTCAGTTGAACAAACACTCAGTTTTGCTGTAGTTGTATGATGGGCACAAAGCAAACTGACTTGAGTTGTGTGTGTGCGTGCATGTGCATGTGTGTTGTAACGAAGATCAGTAATGCTCTCTGACTCTGTGTCTCCTTCACTTATGACTCACTGAAATGATTCTTCTGTTCACACATAATGAATGAAAACATTTCCAGCTCACCAGCCATCACTGATAGATATCTGTCAGGGTTTCCGTTCGCTGGTAAGATTTAAGAAAAGGATAAATTAAAAATTTGCCTCCGCAATGTCTGATGATAATGCTCATACGAAATGTTGCTATAATGAAGGACAGCCCTAAAAAGGCCTTTTGTCTTTAGACAGTGAGGGGAGAGCTAGGCGGCTTATGCACATTGCAAGCTGCAAAGACACATTGGACTCTCAGTCCTACAACAAGAAGCATAAATACAGTGAGGATACAGGTAGGGTTCAGACAAAAACAGTAATTAAAAAAAAAAAAAAAAACAGGCACGGAGAGACCGAAAAACCAGGGACTAGACCAGGGGTGGGCAAATCCAGTTCTGGAGGGCCGGTGTCCTGCTGGTTTTTGTTTTCACCTCTTAGCTACCTGTTGATTTTCACTTTGAAAACAGGTGTGCATGCTCTTCAGCCAATCAGAGACTGTATTTAGTTGGTTGACAAGAAAAACAGCAGGACCATGGCCCTCCAGGACCGGATTTGCCCACCCCTGGACTAGACAAAACTCACAGGCTTAAAAACAGGCTTAGGTCGGTAACAGGAAACAGGCTTAGGTCGGTAACAGGAAGACAAAAGATCCAGGCAGACGTTCCAAAAACACAAGGCAAGAGATCACAAATCCAAAAACAGGCTTAGGTCTAATAGCAACAACTACCAAAGCAAACAACAGAATGATCAGGAAATGTGGTGAGATGATCTGGAAAGGGGTGTAGATGCTGACAGGGTTTAAATACTGTGCAGGTGTGCAGGAATCAGTCAGCTGGTGATCAGGGTTATAATAACACATGGACTGGAGCAAACTTGGAGACAAATACTATGACATGGAAGTACTGGGCCGGCCCGTCACACACACACACACACACACACACACACACACACACACAAAAAAAAAAATATATATATATATACACACACACACACATACATACAGATGGATAAATGCACAAAAAAAATCATGACATGGTGTTGATCAGTTGATCATTCTTATCTAACCTGTTACAAAAAGCGGTTTTGTTTTACCGTTCTGCTCTCTTGCAGATTACCTGATTCTCAGGACACGAAGCCATCAGCTTCGCCTGTATCTCCTCCTCAGGACCAAAGTAAAGGACTTTTCCGGAGAATAATAGAGTCGTTGTTTTAAGAAAAAAAGAGGGTCACTGGTTTGAATTCTGAGCATGATGACTGCAGATATGACCCTCTTTAAGACACTTCAACCCTCTCAGACACGCAGATGTTTATTTCTATTTACTATGTACATTTCTGTGTATACTGTGTGTACTGTGTATATTATTCTGGACATTTCCATAATATATATATATTTATATCTGATACATGCTACATCAGGTTCCTTATGTGGTAGCTGAGGTAATTACTGTTTCATTCCCTACACCTCACTGACTGTGGACTAGTACTACATGTGGACTAGTGTTACATACACATACCTGCATAATCTGTCCTGATGTCTCTGGTCTATGCACTTGCTGTAATCCACAGATAAAAAGACAGAATGCCTGTATGAGTCAGAGAGGAAAAAATTGCCCTGTACTGATGGTGTCTTCCACGTCCTCACCTCCCTCTCTGCTGGTCGATTAATGCTCTGCTTTGTCAGTTCATTTGCCTTGATCTCATTAGTTTATTTTCCGATTATCATGCACACCTGTCTTTTGTTCATTGACTCATCAGTCCTGTGTATATATACCCATGTGTTTTCCTGTGTTCATCGTGAAGTCTCTCATTAAACTGAGTACACTGAACCATGCTGAGCCTGTTCCATCTTAGTCTCTATGGTCCTTATCAGCCTCCCTGTTCCTGGTCTGCTTCTCTGTTCACCACCGTAGCCTGTTTTATGACCTTTGATTCATAGTTTATTCTAGTCCTCATTAACCTTTCTAGTGTGTTTTGAATCTGGACACTGAGGCAAAGGAGACAATGTGGCTCACTATCTTGAATACAGCACCTGGATGGCATAGATTTGACTGTGTTGGTAACAATGGTGACAACAGCAGCGAAAAGAAACAGGACACGCTCATCTTTTGGTGATGGGGAGTGTTCAATGACCATCAAAGCCGTCTTCACATTGGCTATTAGCCCCCCGCCCCGTTCCTTTTCTTATCATCCTCACATATATAACAACTTACACAGTGAATCTATTAAACCGCTTACAACATGGAAAACACATCGTAACCAGACACATACTGTGATAACTGTCATAAATCTGACTTTCACATGATGACACTCCAAAGCTCATTGTTACAATGTAAATCTCCGTGACTGCGCACATACACTGTGAACAGTGAATTTGTCTCTGCATTTAACCCATCCAACACACCGGTAATGAACACACAACAGACGCAGGAGCAGTGGGCAGCATTCCTCTGCGCCTGGAGAGCATTAGGGTTAAGTGCCTTGCTCAAGGGCACACAGCCGTGGATGTTGGGCCTGGGAATCAAACTGGCAACCCTCCAGTCACAAGCCCGGTTCTCTAACCTTTAGACCACAATGACTTCCGTGTTTGGAAAAGAGACACACAGCACAGAGCAGTAACATGTAATACATTTGCCACGATGGAATTAGTTTCACTGTCTGATATATAGTGTTTTAGATGCACGTCTTGATACATTACTTCAGCACTTTTGAGCAGAGTGGAGAGTCGCTCCTTGTGTCACCGTTCATGCTTTCTGGGTTTGATCTGGGTTAGTCTTGGTGGTGCCTGGGTAGCCATAACCCAGCAGGACTGGAGCGTAATTTCGTTTTTGCTTTACAGTCTGTGCGTGCCAGTTCAGTGTTTGGGCAGTTGAATAATATCCGATGGCCCATCAGATCATCATGCTGTGACCATGGAGATTCACTTTTGAAGGCCTTTTTAAGATGGTCAGTCCCACATCACAGTGTTTCGCTCCACTAACTTGTACAGACATTTAAAAACACACACACACACAGACTGTTAAATCAACCATCTTAAAACACACACACACACAGAGACTATTAAATCAACCACATCTTTTACTGTTGAGACATATGAGGGCGTGATTCTTTCAAAATCTTAGAGCTTCCAGGGTAAGGTCAATCACTTACACTTTTCAGGAATT
>NC_044505.1:23375593-23388093 GCF_902362185.1 Chanos chanos
AATGAACAGCAGGTAAAAAGAAGCAAAACAGGAGTTGTGGATTCTCACATTTCTCACACACGAACACACACACACTCAAGCAAACACGCACGTGTGCGCGCACACACACATGGCGCACACACACACACACATGCAATCACGCACACACACACACACACGCACTCTTATTGTATCACAACAGGACTTAACAAACATCACAGAAACATATGAACATAGTTTCCATGATCCCTGTAATTATTACTGCTACTTAATGAGTCAGAAAAGCATTTAGAAAAGGGCTCCACTGAGCAGCTTTCTCTGTCTGAGTAATGACCCCTTCATGACAGACACTTCACTTTACAATCAGCAGAGGGCAGCATAGTCACATCATAGCTACAACTGTTCTCCCCTGCTCTCTCTCTCTCTCTCTCTCTCTCTCTCTCTCTCTCTCTCTCTCTCTCCGTCTCTGTCCCTTCGGGCTATAACTACAGAAGGTGTAGTAGCACTGCCCACACACGGGCTCCTGGGGGCCTGTGATTGGTTGGCAGTGTGAGATTGCCGCTGAACGCAGGGCTGTGATTCAGAGCCGTGACATTTCTCCACGCGTGGCCCTGTGGGAAAGAGCAGACCTGACTCCTGACAAAGCTTTCACATCTGACTTGCAAAACAGCACCTGAACTTCAGCAAGAAATGACTCTCTGCAGCCTAGCAAAACCCAACCAGTTCCAAATAAATAAATAAACAAACAAAAACAAAAACAAAAGCACTACTGTACAGTGTTCTGACAGACAGAGAGATACTGCAAACCCACACACGTATAACTCTCAGCGGCTCCTCCACGTCAGCCTCCACAGAGAGGAGCGATCTCTCATAGAAAGAGAATGGAAATAAAGGAGAGTGAAGGCAGACAGACGGAGAGAAAGAGAGATGGAGAGACAGAGAGACAGAGGCAGGCGGTGCTGGGTCTGTGACTGTCTGAGAGAACTGCCCCCCCCTCCCCCTGCCCAAACTGAGATGAATGTGGATAGATTCATCCAGTGGAAACTACTGAGCTATATCCAACTGTTCTGCTACACCAGACAACAGCAAACCTTATGGCGAAGAATCCAGAAAGTTCTAGAACAGTGTTTTTGTTCCGTAGAGACCTTGACAGAGGTTTTATTCTCTCCCCGAGCACAGACAGTCCTGACTTGTGCGGCGTACTGACAGCCAAGGGTAGACCCCTGAGCAGTGAGACCCCTGGACTGAGCTGAGGAAACCCTGTTCGGTACTATACCAAACAAGCCGACAGACAACACTCTTTAAGTCTCCTCGCAATGCACCAAAACAACATCCTAATTAGCACTGAAGCGTCAGGACCATGTAGTTTATGAAACACGTGTGTTTTCTTTCAGTTTAAGCTTAAGATTCATCCACCAAATGACAGAAATATGCAAATGAGCTTGTGTAGAAGATCAGAAGAATCTAAACAGAAAATATATTAACAAAAAATTTTAAGACAAAAACATAACAAAAAGTTTTAGTAAGACTGACAGTGTACCAGTATAGTGTCTACTGAAACAGTCAGCACACTGAACCAGTGATTCTCCACGAAGGGCTGTGGGCTTCCCAGGATAGGAATTAGAAAACCACACAATACCATAAAAGAGTTCCAGTTTGGTCAGCTGGCTAAAGGGGCTAATATATATAGTGGAAAAACATTACTAGCGCTAGGAAGAGAGAGGCTAGCTTTAAAAAAAAAAAAAAAAGCCCCTAGACGCTCTCTGAGTTAAAGGTAATATAATATGATGGATTCAGTAAGGCCTTTAAAACAGCCATAATGTTTTAAAACCTTTAATGCCTTTTTAAGGACTGACTCCCTGTCTCTAATGCCTAACAGTGTATGAAGAGACAGCTAACTGCGGTGCCGGCAGCGATCCTGAGGGCACTTACGGGTCTCTCCTGCTCTAAGATGGAGGATTTGCCTGGCTCGTACTCAAAGATGCTCCTGGGCTCCGCGCGGTACTTCCGAGTGTCCACTTTCCTGTCCGGAGGACCCCACTCATTCCTGGAGTTTGGAAAGACGGATATTCCACAGAGGTAAAAACGGACTGATTATGATAATTAGAAACACAAATGTTCCTGAAAATCTTTTCGTTTGGTGGTATTTAATAATGTCTGTCTCCCTCCCCCATATATATATATATGTGTGTGTGTGTGTGTGTATATATATGTATATATACACACACACACCCATACATACACACACACACACATATATATCTATATCTATATATACGTATATATATATGTGTGTGTGTATATACATATATGTATATATATACACACACACATACACACACACATACACATATCTCTCTCTCTCTCTCTCTCTCTCTCTCTCTATATATATATATATATATATATATATGTATATGTGTGTCACATAAAGATATATATCAGAAAAACACAGGATATCCTTACATACGACATTTGGCATAAGCATTCATATGCATTCAGCATTAATGTCTTATGTCACCACAATTAAAAACAAAAAGTTTTGCCTCTCAGAGACGGCCTCAGAAGTCAAACATGATTAGAGGTTTAAACCTGACATTTGATTGGGTCTGGGAGCTGAGCCGGCGTTTTTGATTCGCCCGTTAAACATATTTTCATTATCTCTCCTGACACTCAACGTTCTTCAAGCAGAAACGTGACCTGAGGCCTGGAGGTCACGTGACCCTTACGTGCTGTTTGCCTCCCGCTCTCTGTCGCTGTCACGCGTCCTCAGCTGCAGCAGGGAGGGCATGGGGGGCGGAGGGGGGGGCACGGGAGACGGGTCTCTGGCCTGGGGGCTGCCGTTGTCCGTGGCGGTTTTGGACAGGGGCCGGTACGTGTGTGTGCGGGGTGGAGGATGGGCGTGGACCGGGCTGGAGGCGCCGTAGTGATCTGAGAGGGAATAACCGCACTGTCAATCACACACGATATTAAAACCACACACTGCTGATCTGTGACAGGTCTAAGAAAAGAATCAAAAACGTACAGTTTAAAAGTAACTTCACAAGCTAATTTGGGAGAGTATCCATTGGTCATCTGGGAACTGGAAAAAGTCACTCGAATTTATCAGACTCCCCGGACGAAAGAAATGTCAGTTACTGATGTCCAAGAAACCAATAACCTGCACAATTTAAAACTAAACTAATTTAAAACAACATAAGTTTTTTTGTTTTTTTTTAACTGAAATGTCATAATATTTGACAGTTTTCTCCATCTTTATCTCTGACAGGCATTAAGGGTTGTAGGTTCGTGTATACCTGACCGAATACACGTTTAATATGAACCAGTCAAAATGACTAAACACCAAAACACTTACCGTTATTGATCACGGCGTATGTTGCATTGTATGTGTCTGCATAGTCATCGTCTGCGAAAACGAATCGAGAGGAAGTTAAGGAAAAGAACGGTTACGAGCACTGTTTAGCATTTCAAAAAGAGCAAACTTCTGCATCCATTCTAACACAGAGGGACCGTGAGAGGACTGGGATAGTGCTGAGGGTGGAAATCGACAGTAAAGCATAAACTCAAACATGTCTGTCTGGGTCCAGACATTTTATTGGCCATTCAGTTTCCTCAGGGTGTTTGTGTTCCTGAGCATTCATGTGTCCTCCAACTCACTCCCACCTTCTCTCTTTCGCTCTCTCTAACACACACACACACACATACACACACATATACACACACACACACACACATACACAAACACAAACACAAACACATACACATACACAAACACACACACACACACATACACAAACACATACACATACACATACACAAACACATACACACACACGTGCACACACACACACACACACACACATACACGCACATACACACACACACGCACACACACACAAACACATACACACACATACACACACACACACATACACAAACACAAACACATACACATACACATACACATAAACATACACACACACGCACACACATACACATACACAAACACATACATACACATATGTACACACACACACACACACACACACGCACATACACACACACACACATACACAAACACACACACACACACACACAAACACAAACACATACACATACACATACACAAACACAAACACATACACACACACGCACACACACACACATACACAAACACATACATACACATACGTACACACACACACACACACACACACACGCACATACATACACACACAATGGTGGTTTTGTTCAGTTGTGAATCTCAGTTTAAGGACTGCATCGTCCAACCTAATGAGAGTTGGCTTCATTCTCTCCAAGATATATCTCTTTCTCTCCCTCTCTCATTCTCTCTCTCTTTTTCTATCTCTCTCTTGTTCTCTATCTCTCTTTATCTCTCACTTTCTCTCTCTCACATACGCACACACACACACCCACGTGGGAGCAGTGTGTGAGTTGCGTAACAGACTCCAGTGACATGACAGAACTGATCTCTGGACACTGATGTGACATTCTCACCATGCTACTTTAACTGTCCTCCAATCAGGACACAGATCACAGTCATGTGACGTTCCACCATGAACTGTACTGTTAATTTAAAAACTGTGAGTTCTACAGCTCCGTTGGAACAGCGCAAAAACGGAATGTTTATTCCTGACAGGCATGACATTCTGTGGGTTTCTAAATTGCCTGTCTGTCCGACACCTACGCTGAACGGATGGGAAACGAAAGCGGTGGTCTGCTCTTAGCATACTAAACATGTTATTCTGGAGACCAGAATGACAACCGTTACATTATGAAATGGAGTTTTAAAATGAAGTGCATGGGCACATACGTAAAAGACACAAAAGAAAGTATATAATCAACCAAGCAATTACTGTTTTTTTTTCTGAACTTTCAATCCCTGACCTTTGCTGGGTTTGACTGACATGCTCTTTTGTTTTTGCTGTTATTGCATGGCCATTTCCAAGCATGTGGATATATGTGTGAGCTCCTCAACACACAGTGCAGAACTGCAGAACACACACGGCTCAGTCAGAACTGCAGAACACACGGCCCAGTCAGAACACACACGGCTCAGTCAGAACTGCAGAACACACACGGCTCAGTCAGAACACACGGCTCAGTCAGAACTGCAGAGCACACACGGCTCAGTCAGAACACACACGGCCCAGTCAGAACACACACGACCCAGTCAGAACACACACGGCCCAGTCAGAACACACACGGCTCAGTCAGAACACACACGACCCAGTCAGAACACACACGGCTCAGTCAGAACACACACGCTCAGTCAGAACACACACGGCTCAGTCAGAACACACACGACCCAGTCAGAACACACACGGCTCAGTCAGAACACACACGACCCAGTCAGAACACACACGGCTCAGTCAGAACACACACGCTCAGTCAGAACACACACGGCTCAGTCAGAACACACACGACCCAGTCAGAACACACACGGCTCAGTCAGAACACACACGGCTCAGTCAGAACACACATGGCCCTGTCAGAACACACACAACCCAGTCAGAACACACATGGCCCAGTCAGAACACACATGACTCAGTCAGAACACACACGACCCAGTCAGAAGACACACGACCCAGTCAGAACACACACGGCTCAGTCAGAACACACACGGCTCAGTCAGAACTGCAGAACACACACGGCCCAGTCAGAACACACACGGTTCAGTCAGAACACACACGGCTCAGTCAGAGTGAATGAGTGTTGAGTGGATATGGGAGAAAACAGCTCCGATCTCTTACCTGCTTTATGTACCATGTGGATCTGCTTAAACATGGTTTTGTACCAGTCCTTGGGCTTGTCCACAGTCTGCAGACACACACACACACACACTCTTAAAATATAAATTCTCCAAAGAGCAATTCAAACTTTTCTACCGAACAATTCTTAGGCCACAGTTCCACTGACAGCGTCTGTTTTTCTTTGTCTTTAATCGGGATTGGAGTGGCTGCAGACTGCAGAATGTGCTGTGCCGATATTGTCTCAGAGAATCATCGGTACACAGGAGAAGAGGCTGTTTTGATATTGTGCTGAGGTACAGTGGAATTTCTCCGTTGGCTAGACCAAACATGTCAGCAAAGGATATCTGTCTACAGCACAGACACCAGACTGACACTGACAGCCACAGAAATGAGCCACACAAGTTAGGACAGACATCTCAATATACTGAGGACAAAGCTAGGGCTATGTGTGTGTGCGTGTGTGTGTGTGTGTGTGCGTGCGTGCGTGCGCGTCTGTCTGTCTGTATATAGTGATTTATCCATTGACAAGGGTGACTTTTGTATGTTGCGTAAGGACACCAGTTCAGTCCAAACACAAACACACAGCCCCAGGTGACCTGACATTGATCGATGGAACACAAGTCTAAAGGTTACCGAGTCTGGTCACTCACAGGCTGTGTTAAAGTGGAAAGGCTCTCAGAGCGCACACCCACAGAGGATTACTGTCTCTCTCTCTCTCTCACACACACACACACACACACACCTTTACTCTGCAAGGTGTTCAAAAGACTGAGAGTCAAAGGATTGTATAAATGAATCGAAAATCAATTAAATAAAGGAAATAAGTCAATGAAGAGGAAAGGATTAAAAAAGAGGTAATGGAGAAGAATCAGGAAAGAGCTAATGCCTTTCAACAAAAGCACTGTCAGGTCAAAACCATGTAAGCACGCTGCTGATTATCAAACCTAATTTTATTAACCAACCAGTTACTTAAATGGTTGTTCAGTCTCATGATTCAAATAAAAGAGAGGGACAGAGTTGAGGGTCAGGTTAGGGGAGCGTTACGGTGACACTGTAAAACTCAAAACAAGACACATTTCAAATATTTAAAACATACATTATATACAGACCTTAAGAAAGACAATGAATGAAAAACACAGACATCACAGACTCAAACACAGACCAATAAAACACCTTTTTTTTTACAGCGTCTTTTTCAGGGCTAAACATCCACGTGATGACGTGATGTTTTTGAACTTACCGTGCGGATGGCGATGGGGATGCCTGACTCGTCCACGGGGCCGATGCCCTCGTAATGCGGCGCTTTGATGACAGATACTTTCTTCTCTTCCTCAGAGAAACGTGCGATAGGCACCGTACTACTGACCGTGGTCTGACCACTCACCACTGACTCCCTCCTCAATGTTTCTGAGCCCTCTGAGAGAGAGAGAGAGAGAGAGAGAGAGAGAGAGACAGAGAGAGAAAGACAGAGAGAGAGAGAGAGAGAGAGAGAGAGAGACAGAGAGAGAGAGAGAGACAGACAGAGAGAGAGAGGGGTAGAGATGGGGAGGAAGGAGGTCAGGTGTGGGAGGAGGGGGTGGGGAGGAAAGGAGAAAGAAAAGAAGAAAAAAGAGGGCAGAAAAGACAACAAAAAAAGAGGAAGGAGAGGAGAGAAAGAGGATGAGAAGCAGATTCACACACACACACACACAGACACACACAGATATATACAATACAAGTACACACACACACAGACACACATGCCAACACACACACAGACATATACAATACAAGTACACACACACACACACACACAAACACAAACAGATATATACAATACAATACACGTATACACACACACACACACACCAACACACAGACAGATATATACAAAACAGTACACAAATACAAACACACACACACAAGCACAAATACCAACATACACACACACACACACACACAAGCACATATGCACATTGAGTGTGTTTCAGCAACAGAGCATGAAATAACTGCTGAGAATAACAGCGAATATGATTTGCTAAGTCCTCAAAAAACACTGAGCATCATATTAAAGACCAAAATGTATTTCCCAGTGGTGCAGGTCAGAATCAGGTCTGACGCTGACGATGCTGGCGAGTTGTGACTCCACTCTTATGGGCTGGCACAGACAATAACAAACTGCTCTACATCCGCTAGATGCTAACACTTCGATAAGCAGTGGCTAGGCTACATGTCAGCATGTGTTAACATTTAGACTGACACATGCCTGAAGCCGCAAGTTTCACTCTCATAAGCAAATCATCCCCAAACGCGAGGTCAGTGCTAATCACTTCCTTTCGCGTTCTGATATCGATTGGTTGTGTGTGCTTTAATGGCCGTAACTGCATCATATCCCAAGCATCTGTTCTCATGGCTGGGCGCCAGTACTGCAATCACTAACAAGGCTAGTACCTTTCAGCCCCATTACCACGGAGAGCTGTAAAACTGGTCCTGAATCAATAAAGGAAGAAGAATGAAAAAATGCCACCCCTAGTGTGTCATGAGCACATGCACCAAAGCAGCTTGGCATAGCTATGACTTCACAAACTGTCTTCAGCCACGGTAATGACATAGCTATGATTTCACAAACTGTCTTCAGCCATGGTAATGGCATAGCTATGACTTCACAAACTGTCTTCAGCCATGGTAATGACATAGCTATGACTTCACAAACTGTCTTTAGCCATGGTAATGACATAGCTATGACCTCACAAACTGTCTTTAGCCATGGTAATGACATAGCTATGATTTCACAAACTGTCTTCAGCCATGGTAATGACATAGCTATGACTTCACAAACTGTCTTCAGCCATGGTAATGACATAGCTATGACCTCACAAACTGCCTTTAGCCATGGTAATGACATAGCTATGACTTCAAAAACTGTCTTCAGCCATGGTAATGACATAGCTATGACTTCACAAACTGTCTTTTGCCATGGTAATGACATAGCTATGACTTCACAAACTGCCTTTAGCCATGGTAATGACATAGCTATGACTTCACAAACTGTCTTCAGCCATGGTAATGACATAGCTATGACTTCACAAACTGTCTTCAGCCATGGTAATGACATAGCTATGACTTCACAAACTGTCTTTAGCCATGGTAATGACATAGCTATGACTTCACAAACTGCCTTTAGCCATGGTAATGACATAGCTATGACTTCACAAACTGTCTTCAGCCATGGTAATGACATAGCTATGACTTCACAAACTGTCTTCAGCCATGGTAATGACATAGCTATGACTTCACAAACTGCCTTTAGCCATGGTAATGACATAGCTATGACTTCACAAACTGTCTTTAGCCATGGTAATGACATAGCTATGACTTCACAAACTGCCTTTAGCCATGGTAATGACATAGCTATGATTTCACAAACAGTCGATATCCATGGTAACGATGAAGAACGGCTGCTTAAAAAAGAACCATTGAAACTACATCAAGGGTTCTGCTCGTCAAAAGAGATTTGTAACGCAGCCAGCTCGCCCCGCCTCACCTGAACTCCGGCTCTGTTGGACTCGGACCACGCCCGGACTGAGACTGGGTGGGGGAGGAGGGTAGGCTGGGGGAGAGAAAGGCCTCTGTGGATGACTGAGGGGGCTACCCGTCAGCCCCGAACTCCCATTCACTGCTGTCTGACCCTGAAACCCACAGGAGAAATAAGACCCAATAAGAGCCAGCTTGCTGGGGGATTATGGGTATTGTAGTTGATTAAGTCACAGTAGGTCAAGAGATACTGGGCCTGTAAGTACCATGTAACCACAAGGTTAGAAACAGAGGAGGAGACGGCATCTCATATCACAATGTCAGAGATGTTAAATGTCAACAGATAACATGAGAAAATCATAGAACATACAACGTGAACGTGATGTGTTAGCAGAAAAAAAAAAACAAAACACAACAAACAAACAACCCAAATCTTACAGAAAGAACATTCAAATGAAGTTACAGCGTCAAAGGGCGAGCAAGAAACACAGGGATGTAGGAGCTTTGCTAAGCTTTTGAGTCGTGATCTACTGAAAGCTCAATTAGAGGGCAATTAGCTTTCAAGAATGTTAGACTTCAAGATGATGAGATTCAGACCTGAACGGAGAACAGACAGACAGGAGACAGGACAATCGACAAATGTACCACGTTAAGACAGCGGCAGAAGAGTGGCACGGGAAAAATGAGCTTTAGGTTTCGTGTTTTAACGAATTTTTCACAAGGTTAATGGAGGTAGTGGGAACGTTACAATTAGGGGGGAGGTGTCCAGAGAGACGTGACGCATGGGGAGGGGGGGGGGGTGACCTGGAGTGTGGGATAGTTACGTTAGTGCCGGTGACGGCCGTGGCCGTGGCGACGTTTGCGGTGGGGGTGGTAAGAGCGGCATGGCCGTCGTCGGCGCCGGCAGCAGAAGCCTGGCTGAGGGTGGGGGAGGGGGTGGGCGTAGCAGCGGGGGAGGAGTCAAGGCCACAGATCTGTAGCTCCTCCAGCACGGCCGTGGAGGACGAGTAATGGCTCATGGCGGACACGGTGACGGGTGACGCGGCGGGGGAGACGAGGCCTACGCCAACGACCCCCACCCCCAACCCCACCCCCACCGCCCGCTCCAGAGGGGTGTAGGGGGTTGGGGAGAGCGCCGAGGACAGGAAGTCCGGAGAGTCCTGACTGGCGCGGCTGTAGGGCCGCTCTGGGGACGGAGGTCCGGACAGAACGGCGCCGCCTCGTAACGGTGAACCTTCGCGCTGACGAGGAGAGGAGATGGAGGAGCGGAAGGGAGGGACGGATGGAGAGAAGAGATTAGAGTGATCACACAGCCACGCCAGCGAGCAAGGTGTGGAAAAAAAACGGAGGGTTTTGCACCAACGTTAGCAGAGAGGAGGTGTTTTTCACCATCGGGGAGGGAGGAGGTAAAAACAGTTTGCCCACTGACTGTTGAGGGAACACCAGTAACCAATAACAGATACACAGAGATACAAATTTCAACGCACACATACATTTTAATTAATCACACAGTGTAATCAGGTGGTGCTCTTGTGCGAAGTAGTCTGTGAGACACACACAGGCCCAACCGCGCACACACACACACACACACACACACACACACACATAGAAAAACCCTTTAGTAACGAGGTGTGGACAACGCTGTCGAGAGATTGGTGCGAGTCAGTCATATGGAAAACATAGGGGACAGCTCAGCTGTCCATAAGCAGTAATACCACCACATCGCCTGCAGGTCTGGGCGGGACGGGCAGGGTCTCCCCGGCTGGCTCTTTGGCTGGGGGCTCCTGTGGAGGTTCGGGGCTGCGGGGGTTTAACTGGATGGAGAGAGAGGCTGTGTGTGTTTGGAGCGCAGTGGTGGAGTCTCGGCGTGGGGGAGGTGATGGAGGAGTCGTGGAGGGAGGCGCCTCCTCGGGAGGCTCTGGTTTGGGCTCGGGGGGGTCTGCAGAGGGAGGGTCAGCAGCAGGGGGCTCTTCGTTTGGGGGGTCAGATTTAGTCGGCTGTCCTGCACTCGGAGTAATCTTGAGAGAAGTGACTCTGCGCTGGGCGTTAATGGCATTAGCAATGATGCTGCTAGCGGTAGCGTTAGCGTTAGCTTGCAGGGAACTGCCATCGTATTCGGGTGGAGGGGAAGAGGTGGTGGTGGATGAGGAGGTGTGGGTGGTCTTGGAGTAAGAATACGAGGAGCTGGTGTGGATGGTGTAGGAGCCCTTATGGATGAGACCCTTCCCCTCCTCCAGAGGATCCGAGAGCATTGTGAGGGAACTGTAAGAGGGAGGGTTAGGGGTCATGTGATAGCTCTCTCTCCGTGGGGGCGGGAGAGGGACCTGATTGACAGCAGGGAGAGCCAACCATCGTAGGGGGGACACAGAATGACACTCATTAGCATGGAAACTGACTTCAAAACTGAAAGAAAAGCACATTTCAAACTGAAGTAGTTCTCTTGGTTGAGTGAAGAGGAAAACAGGCATTTTTTAGCATGAAATTTATCAACTGAGTCGTAAACTTGACGGAAAATCAGGTATGTTTTTTTATCTTTTTTGATTTATTTCAGTGATGTCTCCAGTAGGCAATACTTTTGTTTTAAAAAAAAAGTATCTGAAAGAAAAAATGTGATTATTTGGATACTTTGTCATGAAACATGCCTCCAGTAACTACTACTCATGGATGAGTCACACACCCTCTTCTCAAAGGAATGACTCAATGAATCTTTCATTAGTTTCCAAAACTGCTAAAAAACATAAACATCCCAACAAAACTACACACACACTGTTTCAGAAGCACTGAAAAATGATCTCATGTCATTGTTAGACCTTGCCGTGAACTCACAACACAGATTTGAAGCCTATACGCAATCTAGACTGACCAACTCTGCCGCAGAGTAAAGATTTAAGATCGTTCTAGAGTTAATCTGCAAAGTGCCAGTGTCTTCAGGTCGTGTTTAAAATCCAGATTACATGATGGGTGTGAACACCTGAACATCCACTGTTGTGTGTTTTCAGATATGTAACGTTATGGATGTATCACATCAGGCCTGCCGTAAACACAGCCTGCTGAGTGATGTGAAATGACACAAGTGTGTTAACTGACATGCAGTCTATTTCCTGCTCTAAACACACATGCTCCCAAAATGCCTCCAGAAAAGCCTCCTGAATATGTGTGTGCATATATACTGAAAGATTTAAGTACGTGTATATGTACGTGTGTGTGTGTGTGTGCCTGTGCATATGTATGTGTGTG
>NC_044505.1:23393093-23423093 GCF_902362185.1 Chanos chanos
GACACAGAGTCTCAGTGACAGATAAAGGTGTGACACAGGAAAGGGTAGAAAGAAACACTGACAGAGACTTCACAAAGATGGAGACAGAGTAGTCAGAACACACACAAGACTCAAGAGCTGAGGTGATTTACACAGAAGACTGAAAATCTTCTTCTACATACAACATGTCTCAGGTAGCCTTCCAGTCTGAAACTGCTAAGCTAGGATGCCACTGTGTTCGTTTGTGGTCAAGTTTGTGAGAGGTGGAGATGGTGTGTGTGTTGAGGTACACTGTTAAGCTGGAGTAAGGTTAGTACCTGCAGAGCTTGTGAACAGATTCGGGGAGCTCTGGACCCGTTTCAGAGGCGAGAGGGTGAGAGCAATGGAGGCACTTTTTCGTGCACGTCCTCCACTATCTGGGAAAGCGTAGCAGCCATAGCAACAACAGCAGAGCACACACGCACGCACGCACGCAAGCACACACACGTTAGCACGCACAACCAAGGTAAACATATGAGGCAAAGCACATGCATTATTGTAATAACATAACACGTTAACCTGAAGATTTCAAAGCTCAGACATTCACACACAGTGGGACGGAATATGATTTTCAAAACAGAGGAACAAGTCACTTAATACCGTTATTCTTCATACAACGTCGTCAAAATGTCAAAGTACGCTATGTTAAAGCGTGTTCAATAACGCGCTGTTGACATATAGCAGCATCGGGGGAAGAAAAAAGAGAAATCATTGTCCATTTTAGTCCCACTAAGTGTGAACTGTTCGAAAGGTAACTTCATGATTACTGCTTTAAATGAAACATTTTCAAGTAGCGCAAATCTTAAACAGCATGCAAAGCTTTCATCTGGGGTTGTCATTACAGCCGAGTCTGTTATTTACTCAAGCGACCGACGGCTTTCTATTGATCAAATGGATTCTGGCGTGGGCGACAAATTGCTGGCGCAAAGTAAACGATTTCTAAAACGACGAAAATCAAAATTCTTAACAGCAGGCAGCAGGCGATTAAAGAGTTCTGACTGAACATGACAAAGCCAAAAGCGTTAAAAGCGAGACCATGCAGCTGTAGGCTACTCTTTGTACAACTTTGCGCTCTGTGCCAGGTTCACGTCATGGACCTTGTTTTTGACATCTCGATTGAAAGCAGGCAGGCACCGGTGGAGTTCTTGCCGAGAAATGAATATGCCGTGTGCTAATCCGCTAAAGTTGGACTTTGACTAGATGCTGAATGCTAACAGTAGGTGACGGCCAACTCATCTCTCAGCCGTTAATTATAATACCATTTCACATCCGTCTCTTCTTATCAAGCACAATCAAATTACAACATGTTTCAACACACTTTACGTCGTTTCTTAGGACAGAAAAAAGAATAAAAGAGACTATTTATCGAATGAATGGTTTGATTGTATTTTTTTCATATAAACCTGTGTTTTCAAGAACTGGAACAGATGCGGGACAACTTATCTGAAATAATATGATGCAATGTGAAACAAATATTTTAAACTGCAGTAGGGGGAGAGAGAAATTGTGAAAAGGTTGTTAGCTCACCTGTGTTCATGTTGACAAGATCTTCTTAATCCAACACTATAGAGGGTCACACTTCCCTGGAAGACATACAGAAAAAGAGACATGATTAGCTTCTCAAAGCTGTACCACTAGAAAAAACAACAACAACATAATCCTATATGTCGCAGCAAAGAGAATTTAGTTAAAAAAGCTCCCTATGATGTGATGGACAGAACGTGGCTACACGCTGTCATGAAACATCAGTGTTTGGAAATAAACATTAGATAAGACTTCCCGTGTTTTATTTATGTTTAACATTTTCATATGTATAACACATTCAAAAATGTACCTTACAGACTTTTATTTTACATTTTAACACAAATATAACCCTTATATAAACGAAAGTGCCTTTTCTTTTGAGCCTTTTACATGTTTTAACACTGTATAGAAAAACGTGTGATTTAGATGAAGAGTGAGGATGTATTACTCCATTTTTCTCTGACATTGGCCAACAGACACAAAGAAGGGGCTTTCAGCAGTAAGGCTGATTTATCTGCCTCCGCGCCGAGCCCATTGTGAACAAATGAGATTTGAAATAATTACAGCAGCTCAAATTCTCATCTGACAAGTCTCCTTTGCTCCGACTGCCGTAACAGTGTACACAGTTATCCGCCGGCTACGTCTTCTATTTGATTTCAGTTCCATTTAGGAGCTTAGGGTGTAGCCGTGTTTTCGTCTCAGCCAAACACTGATTACCACAGCGGACTCGTTCAGTAATTTAACGCCACATGATTAGATATATGACTCCACATGTTCGTATCAAAAACTCCATTATGGAGAGTTTTCATGGGTGCGGAGAGAAGAGTGTGTTGGGGGGGGGGGGGGGGGGTGCTTTGAAAATACAGGCCTTTGAAAAAAATCTGAAACTACCTCAACTTTTTTCAGGAACTAGGTTGCTGTCACTGCCAACTGAAACTGTTAATCTAGAACAATTCAGAAAGCAAAGCACAGCCCATCTCACACACACACACACACACACATCTGTTGTATGTCTATGAATATCATGGGCTTACATTGAGACTCTGGGAGCCAATGGTAGTCCATGATTAGCATGTGAGACTGTGATGTGACCAAATGTACAGTATGCCTGGGCAGATGCTTTGATACAAAATAGGACATAGAACACACACACATACAGAGATGATAAATTGATCCTCGGTTATCTAACTGTACCCAAAGCAACACCTGCAGTGGCTTCATGTGGCAAGTCCAGGGTCACGGTTTCAGCTCTCTATGACAAACATGACAACGGTGCTCCTGATAATCTCTGTGTAACATGTGGAGCTCTCCTCTGGCTGTGAGTCTAATGACTGCAGCTTGGTCTGGACAGCTGATGGATATCAAAGATAGAATGGGTGAGAAAGATCCGTGACGGTTGCTATGGCGCGGGGGCTTTGTGACACGGTATGAACGTGTGCGACACTGACTTCGGAGATGGAACCAGGCAGGAGGATGTTATTTGTGTCGGATATGCGTTTTACAGACACACACACACACACACACACACACACACACACACACACACACACACACCTCTAACAACACACACGCTCAGCAACAGGAACACTTCCTCTACTTGCATCATTGATGCTGAATATACATAAGCACTTAATGTTTGCATGCTTGTCTCTGCATTTCTGAACAGGATTCAAATACTGCGCATCTCGTTAAAATATAATCGAGTAATTGACATGAAATAGTTGATTCATGTTTCACTTGAGAGCAACAAGTGAATCTGTAGCCTATTGGTTGCATCTGCTAAATAATTAAATGACTCTACAGCTCCATAATCTCCATAAATACTAAATATTTAAAAGAGCAAAACCAGTGGGCAAAATACAACGTGAGGCTTTCGACGCCTCAGGACAGTCAGCGGCTCTGAAGAAGGACAGACCGAGAGATAAGTTCACATTTGCAGCAAAAAGCCACATTGACATTCTGTTTACAAACAGATGAATGAAGTCGTTCACCACTGTGTCTAGAACATCGCATAAGAGAAACGTCCCGAAAAAGCCGCGTGTCGTTTGGGTGTCTGCACGGCGAAGCTTCATCGACAGGATAGTGAAACCGTCCATATAAACAAATCTAAACACAACTGTCTCCAGGGGCTTTTAAAAGCTCTCAGGTTCTTTCAGTTTGTCCCTGTGACCGCTTCTTTCCAGCGTGTGTGTTCTCCTGTGCTCCAGAAAAGAAAAGATTTGGAAGATCACATTCAGAAAGAGATGTAGAGAAAGACACAGCTCAAGATAAGAAGGTCTCACTAAATCGCCCTGCAAAGTCAGTCATGGCTTACATTTTAGTGTCTATGTCCTCATTACCATTTATGACATGACAGGAATTTGGCCTTTATGACATCACCACTGGAGTTCAGCTAATGACAGTGCTATAATAAAGACACATCACCATGGTAACCCATGAGGTCACAGTAGTGTTTATTGAATATCACTAAATATGACTATTATGACATCACAGCTCATAAGTGCTTGACCTCTTCCACCTAACGAGAGTGACTATACTATTCTTAATGAGACTAATAGACTACATGACAGGTTCAGCCATGTCTGTGCACGGAAACAGCAGGGACAGGGGGTCTGTATGTATATATCCAGTAGCAGAGGTCAGTTTGTTTTAAGAGCCGTAACAGCTGAGAATCCCACGGCACGGTCCTCGTAACGGCTGATAATTGCCGTTAACCACTGAAACGTCTTTTAAAGGATTAGCCGCGATACACGGCCCTTTGAAGACACTGGCCCTCATGCTCCAGATTGGACCAAGGTCCCCCGCCCCACAGGGGCCCAGTGACCGCAAACAACTGCTCAACGCTGACAACTTTACGAGCTGTTTACAGTACATAACAGAACAGGACTGCCTTAAAGACATTGTCAATACCATCTGATTGTGTGTGTGTGGGGGGAGGGGGGGCTTATGTGCTCACTTTATGACCAGTATTTGGCCTTGTGTCTAATCAAGGTGCCAGGGACACATAATTATTCTAGGGTGTTTTTTGTTTGTTTGTTGGTTGGGGGTTCTTTGGTGGCATTTGTTTTTGTGTTTGTTAAACTGTCTGTGTCACAGGGATGAGCCACAGTGATTCTCTTTTCACTGAACTGAAGTCTCAAGTATCACTGAAGGTTACAGAGGGGAAAAAACAGGAGAAAATGGACAAAAAACTGCAGTGTCATGAGAGGAGGGTCAGCTTTTAACCAAGTTTAGAAAATGAGCAGCGTAAACCATTAAAACAATGATAAAAAATGAGGACATTTAAGCGAGTATACCCCACAGCTGTGCGAAGAGGAAACAGCTGAAGACAGGTGTGTCTTAGCGGCTTTCATGAAAAGCATCCAACTTCATTCAAACTGAAACCCACTGGTAAAATACCTTTGGAAATGCATTATTATTTCGGTTTGTTCTCGTTCACTATTTTTAACAAGCCGTCTCCTGCCCGACGACTCTAAATTCCACACTTTCCTGCCACTGAACACATTCCAACTGTGTTCTCCTTCTCCAAACCCTCACACAGGTGCTGAATGTTGATGAGCGTTTGGAGCGTGGGCACCCAGGATGGCAGCGGGCAGGAGAGTGCCTGTGATGCCCAGGTATGAGGTGGGCAGTCAGGCTGACTCACACTGAAACGCTGGAACAGACAGGTTTACAAAAACTGCGTTTTGTTACACATGTAGGCAGACTACTCGCATGCTATAGTAACACTTCCACAGAAAATAATAATAATAATAATAATAATAAAAAAAGACAAACATCTAAGACAGGGCAATAAAAAAAATCCTCAGTGTAATAATAAACAATGTAATAATGTAGGTAAACAAATCGTTAAATCTTAATTTCCTTTGCTGGCCACTTAAGGGTGCATTTGGGTAACCTTATCAGTTAATGAAAAACATGAAATTACAAAATCACTGGCTTAATCTCGTACTCTGTGAAATTCGGGTGAAATCAGGACATCAAAGTGCTGCATCGACGACAGCAGACCGGCTGCCTAATCTAAATGTAACACCTTTTATCAATCCACATGAATGACAGAAGATTTTGTCCAGTAAGGAGGCAGAGCCAAGCCTCATTTGCATATTCTGAATGATTGTTCAAAGAGTACAAAATCCTATTGGTTACATGTCTAATCCTGCCATCAGCTGATACCATATTCTGAGAAAATGAAAATGAGACTGTGCTTTGAGAATCCACCACATTTTCTCTCTGTCTCTCTAAAAGAAATGGAAGGGGGGGCAGAAAAGCACTTAGTGTTTTATTGATCTGAAAACTTACACAGTAAATCTTACTCACACAGTTCTTACGAGGTGTTCTATCTGAAATGACTGTAGAATAAACACACAGCTCTGCTAGCCTGAGCCATCTCATTGGAGATCGTGTTTAGCTCTGAATTGCCTGACTAAACACTAGATACTGCACAGTGCAAACATCCTATACTGCAAAAAAACAAACAAACATATTTTCTACAATACAAATCTGCTCTGCAGGAGATGAAACAGATTATAAAAACACAGCATTTTAAACGTTTGCATAGAGAGTAGTGCTACAAAGCAATTATACATTCACAGCACACGCAAGAGAGAGAGAGAGAAAAAAAAACTACTGTTCCCACACTTCCCTGGATGCCGAGCTCAACCAATCAGAAGGCTCTGAGGAGGCAGAGGCGTCGTTCTGTCCCAGCAGGACAGAGCAGGGAATCCTGGAACACTCCCACCACTAAGTTATAAATCTTCCAAGCACGGAATTGCATAAATCTGAACTCTCTTACAATGATTAATGTCTTCTCCCTCCCCCCTCCCTCGCTCCCCCTTTCTCTCTCTCTACACACACACACACACACACACACACACTTGATTGCTGTGGGTAAATCAGAAGCTGCACTTCAGAGTTGGGTGGCCAGTCGCCATTGAAACCAGGCTGAAATTGAGGGGCAGAGCAGTGGCGTCACAGCAGTTAAACCCAGAGAGAGAGAGAGAGAGAATTAAACCAATCTTAATTAGTGGTGTAGTCATGTACTTTTCTTTTTCCTTTAGACCAAAAGCCTCAGAATCCTAACAAGCAGTTGCTGTGCCAGCAGTCAATGTGTGTGTGTGTGTGCGCGTGTGTGTGCGTGCATGTGTGTGTGTGTTTGTGTGTGTGTGTGTCCATGTTGGCTTTCGGAGAGTGACTAGCGTGATTTAATCTGAGTTTTCGGTCTATAATCTGCCAACACCTGGACAATCCTGTGACAAGAATACAGATGAGATCGACAGAGCAGTTAATGTCGCCTTGAAAAGATGAGAACTAGGAAGAAAAGAGAGTGAGAGAGAGAGAGAGTAAAGAGGGGAGGGGTGACAGGGAAGTTGAGGAGGGGGGGGGGGGGCTACAGAAACACACCTGGAAACCACAGCTCTGATATACTGAGATGGGTTCCACCTCCGACAGTGTCACTGACAGCCCCACTGAAAGACACCTCCACTGCACTCACTTACAGAACCAAAGTCTGTCTCTCTCTCTCCCACACACACACACATACACACACACGCACACACACATACACTCACACACACACACACTCAAACACACACTCACACATACACACACACACATACACACACACACACACTCACACACACACTCACACACACACTCACACTCACACATACACACACACACATACACACACTCACACACACACACACACACACATACACTCACTCACACTCAAACACACACTCACACACACACACACTCACACACACACACACTCACACACGCACACACACTCACACACACACTCACACATGCACACGCAGTGAAGGGAATTGTCACAGCTGGTCAGAGCATAGATGCACTAGATGACTATGTTGTTAGGGAGACAGTCTGATTATAAATGTCTTGTATATGTGTGTGTATTCTTATCCTTACACACCCTCCTTTTTCACAAACAAACAGCTCCGTGATTAAATGGTCGGAGAATTCAGCCCTCTTTTCTCAAGTCCGATGCATTCAGACTGCTTACTCCAATCAGACTCTACTCTGAGCTGCCATCCCTAATAATTTACACTGGTGTCTCCACCAGCAGGCTTCTTCTCCAATGTCAGCTGTTTACAACTGTTAACCATTTTTATATATTTATCCCACCAGAACACTTTGTGCTCTCTGTGCATCTTAAACTTGCTGGGTCAACACTGAACTTTCTAAACAAGCCTGATTTACTAAATGATGTCATCACTTTCATACTATTTTCATTTGTTTAAAGGAGCAGGGAAAAGGCTGCATCTTTTTGTCTCTAAGAAATAATGTGAAATGATTTTCAATCAGAAATATTGACTGTATGAAAACGTAAACAACAGAATGTGCTGACTAATATTAGTCTACTGAAATAACATGCTGAGAAAACTGCGCCGACGATTTAATTGCTAGTGTTGTCTGTCGAAACTGGTCCGTATGTCAGCGACGTGCCATTTGATGATTTTCCACAGATCGATAAATGCTATAACCAGGGGCGGAGTGATACAGAGGAGCAGCGTGACTTTAGTTCATATAAAGCCATTTTTCAGCTGAATAATCCTGCGCAAAGCGAACAGAATCTTTGTGGTGAATGTTCAGACTAGCCCACTACTCACTATGGTCAGTTCAAAACATACGTCGTCTGTTTACAGTCGCTTTTTTCGGCAGCACCGTGTAGTCTACGACAGACTTTATTTGGATCTTCCAATCTCAGCGCTGCTCCTTTCCCAAAACGTCTACCAGCAGTCCCCAAGTGTGACACAATCTCTATTGATATAAAACCAGTCATTCTACTTTAAGAGCAACATAGTTGCGTCTGATTAAAAAGCGGTCATAACTGAATATTTATCCTTCTGTTTACGCCTGGAGCGGAGATGTTTCAGTGGCTCAGTCCACAGAAAACACTGTTTTTTTTTTTTGGTTTTTTTTTTAAAAGGTAATGTTATCGTCGGAATACCTCCCACATTTCGCTGGATTAATCACGCATTTGAAATGTGCGCGAGCCTTATAAATCTCGTTTATGTGACAGGAGTGGTGCCATGAAACATGTTGGAATCTGATTCGGATTATTTTTAAACCAACAAACGGTCGTTCTGGTGGATTTAATGGGCAATAGTAGAAGCGTCTGGCGTGTAAATCTGCTTTCTATAAATAAACGAACCAGTGAAAACACATTCATGGTACCACTGAGCTATGATGAACTAGACATGAGGAATTTAACTGGGACCTAATAATGACTGCACAAATGAATGAGAGCAATAAAAGAGCAAAGGAATTTAAGTCTGACATTTAAATCGTGTACATTTAAATGACACGTTGAAATCAAATTAACTGAACGGGTGCAGCTGGGTTTCTAAAACACGAAAACACCAACTTCAAGTAAAAAATTAATCTTCACTGTGATTTGCACATTTCTTATTTCTAAAAGAGTGGGGAAAAAAGAATTGTGAAAAAATGATTATCGCTCTCAGTTAAATTACCGTTACTGTCGTTTTTTATGGCGCTTGGTGGATGACAAACTGGATTTTGCGTCTTTTAAGGATGATGCGGTTTGCCTTGGTTGTTTTGCTTCACTATCCTGATCATAACCATCGTAAACATAATTGGCACGGAAGTTGTATGTGTAATTACTGCGCGCGTTTCTCTACGGCACTACTGGTATAGGCTAACCTCGTCTGCTATGAAATACTGTGTAATACTTAGTTGATACGGTGTCTGTGATGTGATACACACGACCTAGTAATCTTCCACTTGGACAAGGTCAGCAGTGATTAAATTAGTGCTAAAGTCTATGCAGCTGAGTCTCAAGGAAGTGGCATTCTAACAGTGCATCAGGAAATTAAGATGATGAATATTCTTTGAGCACGGATAAAGGATGCACCCAATTCACGACAATAACGTATTCCTTCAGCCCTCGTGGAGCTGTGTCTGCTTTCTGTTCGCGTCCTCAGTGACTTGGAGCCGTTCCCAACGTGCAAGTGGTCGCTACCGTAATGATGACCTCGACACAGCTCAAGTGGCCACAAATTTAATTTAAGAGCCAGCGAGCCCTCGGTGCGACGGTGGGAAAAAAGCGCTCTCAGAAAAGCAATCAGTGACCGCACGCACTTTTCAAAATAGCCGATATGATGCGCGTTTAGATGGGCCACTTGTCACGGTTAATGCGGCATAGCGGGCGTGATTGATGGACCGGAGACACGACTGGATACAGTCAGACACACGAACACACAAGTGCATGGCTAGCATTTCTGTATGACACTATTCTCCGTGAGGCCGCACCACAAACAAATCTATGTCAAACAGTACGTCAAGAGAACAGCTAGAGGCGTCCTTGACTGTTTGCTGTAGCCTAGGCAATTAAGAGAATGCAGTGTATAGTGTGTTTGGAAACAGTTTAGAGAGCGGGGGGTGCAGCCAAATGGAGGTTAAAAATGATGTTTTGTACTGTATGCTCCAGTCGCCCTACACGCTACGTCGATCCGCCTATTAATATCAGCTAATCAAAACTAGAAAGGAGATGTTTTTATTCACCCCCGCACGCACGCACGCACGCACCCACCTAAGAGTCTGAGTTAGATTAAACCAATACCGTTAAGACCGGCCAACTGCCGTCATCTCTTCAAAGGTCGCGCTCTTCCAGGACCACTCAGAGAAACGCGCTTGGCAGGTTGTCAGCGTGCGCACAAGCGGGGAAAGCTCCTATTTAAAGACCCGCCAGGAAAATTCAGGCGATAACCTACCGTCAGATATCCTTTCTCTTTAACAACAGATAGCGTACGCATATCTGTTCTTACGCCACTCAGTCTGATAAGTTAGCAAGCACTTCTTAGGCACAGTATTTTTGCCCTGTTTGACATCTAGCTCGAGCTATTCTCAGATTAAAAGATTTTGCCATAACCGTAGTAGTTCCATAAAACCTTAAATGCTCATTCTAACCTAATGAACAATGTGATTTGACACGTGACTGACTGAATTTTTTTACGTTTTGATTAGTCTGAATCGTTCGTATTAAAGAAATATCAGAACTTTCCTGCAAACGAGATGGCCCATTTCAAGAGAGTTTGTTGTTTCAATAAATAAATAGTCTTAAAATAAATCGAAAAAGTTTATCCGTGCCTGTATGGAAATCACACTTGTTTAAACAATTCCAGAATTTCAACCCATGTCCAAAATAAACCTAATTACGCTCCCCAACCCTCCTCAACTCATCTGGCCAAACTGAATACCCATCCAAAAAACAGAGTGTTTGCTTCCTTTCGGAACAAACCACGAAGCACAGTTATTTTGATAGAGCATTTTTGTGGTAAGCATGGACAGACCACAAAGCCGAAATGCTAAAAATGAAACGCCTGTGGATCTTAACTAGAGCGGACAGCACGATCCCAGCCCTTACGACGGTGCTTAGCGCTGCGCTTTTTTTTTCTGGGTTACCGAATTTAGCTATGCGTTCTCCAGAAAACTCCAAAAGGGCAGCATTTTCACAGAGTAACAGTTTTAGTATCCAGCGCTCGAAGACAAAGCAACATGACAGTAAACATCACTAGATGTTTGAGATCTGCGGTGAACGATTCATTTAAGGAGCAGATGAAATACGAGTTTTATACCAAGTTACGACATTCGAACGGGTTGTGGCTTTGTCTGGGTTGGTGAAACTCGTTCTGGTTCAAGACGTCTAATCTCTGAGGGACGATAAGAGCATAGTAGTAAAACCGAGTACAACACTGGCAGGCAGGCGTGTGTTGGATGCAACGTACACTCAAACCCATGAGTTAAAGTGATCCCTTCTAATTCAGCAAAAAAATACATGCGCAGCCCACTAAACACGGACTAGAGTGGTGTCGTTGAGGTTGGAGTTCGCTCTAGGACCCGTCTTTATAGTAACAGGAGGCGTCGAGTTGGTTTCCGCTGCCTATTACAAATCCCTCTCGGGCTGTATTGGCACTTACGTGCGACTGTTCCAGATAGCTAGTTTCCAAAGGGTAGCCAATTTCTAGTCTAGCTAGCTTCAATTATTAGCAACTATGAGTGCTACTGACGTAGTTAAAAAGTCAACCTCTAAATCTTTATGCTGTTTACAGAGAATTCTACACTTGGTTAACAATTAAAAGCAACCACTGTTAAATGACTGCCAGAGCAGACAAGACTAACTACTTAAAAAACAGGTAATAAAACTAGTTGCCAGTAGAGAAGTCAGTGTTGACTCCACGCTTCTCTGCTTCCAGGTTAAACAATGTCGACACCATGCTCTAAGGTTTAAAGTGAATCACATATTGACTATTTAATGATGTACCGCACCATGTGACTCAGAGAGTTGGTGTGAGGATTCGACTGGAGGCAGCTTGTTCTTAAAGAAACGAATCAATGCAGTGAAATTTCGGGGTCAGAGGTTAAGAGTTCAGGTGAGGCAAAGTAGCAGCAGGACACAGAGCATCACGGTGTGATGTCACAGAAAAGGAGAGGTGTTACTCCAGAAAGTTGGTTAAAGTGTTAACCGGCTGCTGACTGGGGTCACTGTAACTTAGCTTGCCATGAGTCCATACCTGAAACTTTTTTTTTTTTTTCATTTTACACGCATGGGAGTTTTATGATCATCAGGGTAAACATATTAAGATTTGTCACTGTGGTTCATAACAGTCTGGTCACGTGGAGAAGTCTTATATATGAAAATCAGTTGCTGAGTGTCTATACGTGTGCTTCATTTCGTATTTTGTCAAAAAAACCCCAAAAACTTTCCAACTGATGAAGAGATCCATTAAAAATGACTGCAGCTTCTCCTGCATCATAAATTATGTTTTCCGCTGTGGCCACCTCTGCTAAAGGAGTGACAGAGAAATTTAGGGTCCAGCCTAGGTTAACAATATATGGAGTTGGAGATAACAGAACAGGGATCTTTATCAGGAAAACTCATTAGAAAATTTGAAGTGGTTCATAACCCGAGGCGCCTGCATCTTATGTGTAATACTCCTCATCATTAGGCTGTGTTGTGAGTGAGTGAGAGAGTGAGACAGGGAGGGAGAGAGAGAGAGAGAGAGAGAGAGAGAGAGAGAGGGAGCGAGCACACACAACAGGCCCTTGGGGTGCAGTGACCCTAGCCCCCACCGTACCCATCTGTACTAAGCTGCGCAGTTCTGTGTGTCAACCAGATTGCATTGTGGGTAAATAATGAGTGGGGCGCTCTGGGGCAAGGGGACCGCTTTAATTACGCAACACAACGCTACCTCTGTGTAAGAGCGACACCCAGGACATAATCAACGTGACAACCTGTGGAGCAACCCCCCCCCCCCCCCCCCCCCCCCCCCCCAACACAGGGGCAGGAGACATGCACTGGGTCCGAGAGAAAGAGAGGGAGAGACATGCACTGGGTCCAAGAGAAGGAGAGAGGGAGAGACATGCACTGGGTCCAAGAGAAGGAGAGAGGGAGAGACATGCACTGGGTCCAAGAGAAGGAGAGAGGGAGAGACATGCACTGGGTCCGAGAGATGGAGAGGGAGAGACATGCACTGGGTCCAAGAGAAGGAGAGAGGGAGAGACATGCACTGGGTCCGAGAGAAGGAGAGAGGGAGAGACATGCACTGGGTCCGAGAGAAGGAGAGAGGGAGAGACATGCACTGGGTCCGAGAGAAGGAGAGAGGGAGAGACATGCACTGGGTCCAAGAGAAGGAGAGGGAAAGACAAAGGGGGGGAGAGCAGAGACAGAGGAAAACAGAGAAAATGAGAGAGAGAGAGAGAGAGAGAGAGAGAGACAGACAGACAGACGGGGGGTGGGGGGGGGGTGGCACATTGAAGAGAACAGTACAAAAAAAGAACACAGATGGAGAAAATGAGGAAAGAAACATAACCAGATAAATCGAGGGAGGGAGGAGGGAATGTGAGAGGGCCTGCGATGGAAACGTGATGATACACAATGTATGACATTATGTAAACCAAGGAATTCCTTTTGGGATGGCACATTAGCAAACAACAATCGCTAAAGGAGACGCTACATTTACCATTCACAAACCTCAACCTGCGTATAATTAGTGTTTTATGCTAATTGATTGTAATTACAGCGGCCCGTTTGGACTTTGGAATGCCACAAAAAAACTTGGCAGATGAAGTAGGTCGGCATCAAGGAAGAGCATAAACACGCTCGTTCACTGTTCAGCAATTAGCTGTGCTTAGCTGGAGAAAGATGTTTAGAAAGATCGCACAAATGTTTACAGTAGTGTCAGCAGGGTTAATGTCCACAGGCATCTTAAACAGGCTGTGTGGAGGACCCCCCCCCCCCCCAGTAATTTTACACTCAAAGCGATAAACAAATTCACAAGTCGCGACGTTTTACATCTATACACACGTCTGCCCTCAAAGATGAGTCTTTCTGCTTTCCAAAACAAGTAATAATTTGTATGAATTAAGTGTTTTCAGCACTTCATTATTACACCTCAGTGGTTACTAAATGGTAATACCCTAGCACGTTAAGGACCTACATAAATAAGTATTTATACATACATATTACAATAAGATAACAAGTGTGGGCTTTATTACTTGTGCTTGATGTAAAATGGGTCCAAAAAAATGTCCTCTCCAAGCCAAACTGCATTTCTGAGGAGGTGAAATAAACACATAATGAACAGTCACACGGTCACTTTTGCCAGCAGCAGCGTTTTTTTAAAGAAGATCAAAGTCGGCCGCCATTGCTCTCCGGGAGACTAAACTATGGCATCCTTCAGTTCCGGCCAAAGAATTTCGCCTCAGAAGATCGCTGCCACGGCAACTGGTCGTCTGATTCCAGCATCCACCGCGACCCAACATGACTGGACCAGACTGTTTTTTGTTTTGTTTTGTTTTGTTTTGGGGGGGTTCTTGTTGTTTTTTTTGTTTGTTTTTTTTTGGCTGAACGGAAAACAACCCATATGTACAAGCAAAAAGATCCTCTGTGACACACACTGAAAGTCCCAATGAGTGAAAAACATCTCTAACTGAAAAAATTAAAAGCAGGCAGAGGTCTGCATGCTCTCCTCTTTTTTTGGCTCTTGTGCCATATCCTTCTTTTTCTGTCTTTAATGTGTCTCGGTCTCTGTCATTAGCCTACGGTGCCCGGCCACGGCAGAGACACATGGGAGGGGGGAGCAAAAAAGGCCGATGTGAAATTTGAGTACGGTTCTTTAATCTACGGCTAAATTGAACTAGAGAGGAAAAATCTGCCAAATGCTGAAGAAACCAGCACATATTTGTGGAACATGTTTATGCTCTACGTACCCATTTTTCTTGTTATTCTATTTTCATAACTTCTTATTCTGACAGGACTAACTCATCTTCAAAGCACCTTGAGTCAATGCAGTCTCTTTTCACCAGTCATCTCTCTCTCAAGCACTCTCTCTCTCTCTCTCTCTCTTTCTCTCTCGCTCCCTCTCTCTCTCTCTGCCTCTCTCAAGCTGTCTCTGTCTCTCTCTCACTCTTTTGAGCTGTGTGGGAGAAAGTGCTGTCTAGAGAGGGGAGACACACACGTCTGAATCTTACACTCTGCACAGTGCTGGTTCTGTCACTCTGTGTTCATGCTGCTATCAGAAATGCTGCCATCACAATTCACCCATAGAGTTTAGGCTTCTGACGTCTGTTTGAACAGCCACGTCACAGCCCCACTGACGCCCTGCTGACCGACTGACATCACTAAACCACCCCGCTGACCGACTGACATAACTATACAGCCCTGCTGACCGACTGACATCACTATACAGCCCTGCTGACCGACTGACATCACTAAACAGCCCCACTGACCGACCGACATCACTATACAGCCCTGCTGACCAACCGACATCACTATACAGCCCCACTGACCGACTGACATCACTATACAGCCCCACTGACCGACCGATATCACTATACAGCCCCACTGACCGGCCGATATCACTATACAGCTCCACTGACCGACCGACATCACTATACAGCCCCGCTGACCGACCGACATCACTATACAGCCCCACTGACCGACCGACATCACTATACAGCCCCACTGACCGACTGACATCACTATACAGCCCCACTGACCGACCGACATCACTATACAGCTCCACTGACCGACCGACATCACTATACAGCCCCACTGACCGACCAATATCACTATACAGCTCCACTGACCGACCCACATCACTATACAGCCCCACTGACCGACTGACATCACTATACAGTCCCACTGACTGACTGACATCACTATACAGCCCCACTGACCGACCGACATCACTATACAGCCCCACTGACCGACTGACATCACTATACAGCCCCACTGACCGACCGACATCACTATACAGCCCCACTGACCGACTGACATCACTATACAGCCCCACTGACTGACTGACATCACTATACAGCCCCACTGACCGACTGACATCACTATACAGCCCCAGGCTCAACAACTATACATGACTTGTCCAAGTAGTATGTACTTTCTTGGAGAACTTTTCTATGGAAACGCTCAAAGACGTTATTCCAGATTTCATCTTTACTGACTGTTCAGAGGATCATGCCGGACTGGGTCAAGTCTACATTCTGCCACGTTCTGAGACAGCACGACGGTGGAATTTTATCAACGCACCCTCTGCATTTTTATTCAGTCTTTAAAAGACGAGACCAGCCAAATGAACACTTACGCTCCCCGGCCGGCTCCTCAAAAAGTCCAGAAATGCTGCGTCAGGAGGAGCAGTCCAGAGGAGCTGACACTTCGAGAGCAGACGCTACAGTGGAAGAGAGTGCGATTACTTGCTAATTGGCCATTTAGCCTTGAGTGCAGAGGCCGAGCCTTTGAAACACCGTTTGATGTGACGAAATACTTAATGGAGCAAAGTCCCAACCACACTAACCACGCCTGCTAACGTTAGCAAACGCTAAAGCTGCGGCAGTAATTGGTGGAACAGAACAAGGGGCGAATTTAACGTCTTTGGGGGTTTTCGTTCGGTTCAAAGGGAGGTATACGTCTCCTCTCGGACCTGTAGAAGGTGATGGAGGACAAGTCGTCATTTCACGGGCGAGAGCAGAGAACCGTGAAAGTAAGAGGCTCACCTGCAGTTCATTAATCATACTGGAGCCTGTGGAGCATTTCACCCATAGTTTAAATTCCTCTGATAAGATGCGTCTGTATGAGCTAAGGCTAAATATATCGCTTTCAGACAAAGCCTTTAACCTCAGAGGGTCCGTAGTGTTGAAGGAAGTCCATCAGCGGAGACTTTACAGGGGTTAGCGATAGTGAGAGAGAGAGAGAGAGAGACAGAGAGAGGGAGAGGGAGAGGAGATGAAGAGAGAAAGAGAGAGGGAGAGAGAGACGCGGAGAAAGAGACATAGAGAAAGAGAGCGCAGCATGTGAGTGATAATGATGGAGATGAATGAAGTTTAAAGCTACTGTAAGGTCACAGTAACTCCAGTCATACTTGTTATGTGGTTAAAGTGTGACTTTGACTTCAGTCAAAGCTTAGGATCTGTCATCATGACTTTTCATACATGACTGATAGCTGAAGGCTACACTGGCCTGCTGTGTAGTGATATACTACTTACATAGGATTGGTAGACACTAAAAATAAAACCTCAATGCCCATCCTGTTGATTCAGACTCCTCTTACGTACATTTCATTCTATTTTCATCGTGGCCATTAAAATACGACACATCTAACATGACGGACAGTTGGACAACGACACACACGCACAGACACACAAACACGCGTGCATGCACATGCACACAGACAAACACACACACAGCCACGCGCACACAGGCACACAGGCAAAGTGTCGCCAACATAACTACTTGGATTAAACTGAAAGCCAAGGTCTTACTGTGTTTGTGTGTGTGTGTTTTTCTTTTTTTTTCCCTTTTTTTTGTCTCCCGAGTTTCGCATTCTTGCAGGGCATTGAAACTCAAGAGTTCTGTTTTTGAAAGGTCTTTGTCCTTGTATGAGTCAACAGGGTTCAACAAGCAAAGCACAAACAGGATGGAATGAGGAAGGGGGGGGGCGGATTGGGGGGGGGGGGGCAAACACAGTGAGAGAACAGATCCAATTATGTCACATTTCAGTGAAGTGAGATCAGGTATCATTTGTCAATCGTCAATGAACTGGTTTTTTCACCGTGTCACCGTAACGCCAACAAACACACATTTCTACACAGGGCAACATAACCAGAGATCGAGAAAATTCCACCTGTTACTGCAGGAGACAAGGGAAGACAGGGAAAGAGAGAGAGAGAGAGACAAAATGCAGAGGAAAAAAGGATGAAGAGAGGAAAAACAAAAGGGAGAGAAAGAGAGAGAGAGAGAGAGGTGGAGTGAGTGTATGGGCACAAAGGAGTTGAAAAGAGAGAATGAAACAGACAGGTAGGGAGGAGAATGAAGAGGAGGTCAACGACAGAAGGAGAATAAAAAAAAAAAAAAGAGAGTGAGTGGGAAAAAACGAGTGAGAACAAATGTGCGGGGGAGTAAGAGTTGGAGGGAGAGAGAGAGCGAGAGAGATGGGGGGGGGAGCGAGAGAGGGAGATGGAGAGAGAGAGGGAGACGGAGAGAGAGAGAAAGAGAGAGAGAGAGAGAGAGGGAGGGAGATGGGGAGAGAGAGAGAGATGGGGGGGAGAGAGAGGGAGATGGAGAGAGAAAGAGAGAGAGGGAGGGAGATGGAGAGAGAGAGAGAGAGAGATGGGTGGGAGATGGAGAGAGAGAGAGAGATGGGGGGGAGATGGAGAGAGAAAGAGAGAGAGAGAGAGAGAGAGAGAGAGGGCGATGGAGAGAGAGATGGGTGGGAGAGAGAGAGAGAGTGAGAGAGATGACGGGCGAGAGAGAGAGAGAGAGAGAGCAGTAGAGAGCTCTGGTCTCCCGGCCTGGCTTTAACAAAGCTGGTCTGTGAAGTCTGGACAAAGGGGGCACCAGGGCTGGTAGCGTGTGTTAGTGGGGGGGGGGGTGACTAATGGGGCAGGTAGCGTGTGTTAGTGGGGAGGGGGGGTAACTAATGGGGCAGGTAGCGTGTGTTAGTGGGGGGGGGGGGGGTAACTAATGGGGTTTGGGGCGTGGGGGTATTCTATGGAGTGGAACTGGGAAACAGCAGTGACTGTGTAAGCAAGTTCAAGGTGACATTCCAGTACACCTCTGAGAGCTGGTTAATGGAGAACGCTGGTGTTCTACGCATTAGAAACCAGAGCAGCCCCATCAAACTACACTCACCCTCCACAGAGGAGGAGGGCACAGGAGGAGGGGGGGGCATCTTAATGGAGAGTGGTGATACCTGTTAAACTAGAGGAGAGAGTTATTGGGGGGGGGGGGGGGGGGGGTTACAGTCTCTGGATAAATTCTGTTTGAGTTTTCTTTCTTTTTTATTTTCAAGAAATGAATGAATGATCATCATGTTAGGTTCAGTTATGCTCCGTCACTCCACAGAAATCTCAGACCACAGCATAACAGAACTGGGCAATTCCTGTAAACTGCCGTAAATTAAGGAGATGAAAGATGTTACAGTGACCCCAAAAAAATAAACTTGTTTTCAGCAGTCTCTGTGGTGCTGGGTATAAAACTGTATTTCATGTCTTCCACAGATGAGTGGTGTTTTTTTCTTTTTATGTGAAATGCCTGGTTGTGTCTCTGACGCAAGTCTGTAGAAAAGTATTTTTAAGGAATTCTATTCCAGGGTTTAGCTTGGGTACCAACTCTTTCTTTTTATTTGACGCTGTTTTTGTTCTGCTGAGAGAGAGAGAGAGAGAAACAGAGAGAGAGAGAAATGTTTGCCTTATTTTCTTGACTGCACAAAAGCCAGATTTACAGGACACATCCAATTCCATACTGCCAACACAGTCCATTTAATTCTCTATTGAAACTCAACACAAAAGCCTGTGTCTACAAACCCTCTGTCAGGAATAATCATCTAGCTGAGGCCTAAGCCACGCTGTGGATCAGGTTCCCAAACAGAATATGAATATTCAGATCCACAGTGTACACACAGGGTATGATTGGCTGGGTGCCACAAAAGCACAGCCGGTTACATCTCATTATGTACAAAGCATGAACAGTAATGTTAATGAATTTAGCTTCACCACATAATCAGGACGTCAAAAAGCACCGGCTTCGCGCTGTCATAGGAGAGACTGGCTACATTAACACGGCAAAAATCACACACACACACACACACACACACACGCACGCATGCACACGCACGCGCGCACACACACACACACACACACACGCACACACACGCACGCATGCACACGCACGCACACACACACACACACGCACACACACACACACACTACGAGAGACTGCCGTAATTAGACTCGTATATCAATGACAAAGGAGTTGAAACCCACAAAGGTAACAGACTAAAGCTCCACTGCTTTCTGCTGTGTTAGTACTGACAGGGAAGGTACTGGAAAATCAGCAGCAAAACTCTGAAAGTCAAGAGTTAGTGAGAAACAAAGTCATGCCAGCACTCAGTTGACATAGAGAGTGAGAGAAAGTGAGGAGGAAAAGTTTATAGCCCTACCGTCATAAAATTCCTAGCAAACAGCTTCTTCAGCAGAGATGGGCATCAGTCAACTGAACGTCAAAGCGGCTCTGCTCTCTCTCTCTCTCTCTCTCTCTCTCTCTTTTCGTCCGTTTCCCTTGTTCTGGGAGATCAGGGCAGTCCTTCAGGTTTTAGATCTAAGGTCTGAGTGGCTTTCTGGGAAGTGAGAGAGAGAGAGAGAGAGAGGGAGAGGGAGGGAGAGAGAGAGTGAGAGAGAGAGAGAGAGAGGCAATCAGTTGGGTCTATTTTCAGTCTCAGACGTGCTTGTCGCCCACTGGAAAGTCACCCCCTGGGGGAATATGCGACATGGCTAGACCCCCCACCCCCCTACCCCCCACCTTCCTCTCCCCAGAAGGCACAGGCTCTGCCAGTCTGGGCGCCATGTGGCCGTCCAGCATAGCTCACACTGGGCACACCACCTAGACAGAAAAACATCACACAGCGGAGGAGAGGAGCGTCTGTCAGCTCCTTATGACAGGCCTACCAAAACCGATCTTCAACCTTGACACAACATTTACACAACGTTTCCACAGTGTCACAATGTGGCTTGACAGCCAGAGAGAGAGACAGACAGAGAGAGAGAGAGAGAGAGAGAGAGAGAGAGAGAGAGAGAGAGAGAGAGAGAGAGCATGATGTTTACTGTTAGTGCCTTCAAAGTGTTAGAGAGAGAGAGAGAGAGAGAGACTGCATTACGCAAGCTTTCACTTTCTGCCATCCAGAGGCAGATCAGGTAACCAGACGTATGGCTTAGGAATGGGGAAGCTAAACACACACACACACACACACACACACATTACACAGAAAGAACATAACAGAACATACCTCCATAATATGAATTTGACTAACAAAGTATATTCACAATTGTAAAGATATGAGATATACTGACTTTGACATACAGAGTTAAGATCACATGTAGACACACACACACACACACACACACAAATACTCAGACACACAATTATACAGCGTCATGAATATTCACATACCAGCAAGTGTAAATCTAACACTGCACAGTGCCCTTATGAACACAATCATTAAACACACACACACTCACACACACACACATACACACACGCACACAAACACTCACACACATATACACACGCACGCACGCACACACACACACACACACACACACACACACACACGCATACACACACATGCACACACACACACGCACACACACACGCACACACACACATGCGCACACACACACACACACACACACACACACACACACACACACATAGGGAGAGAGCAAGAGAGGCTGAGAGGCTGTCATGTGTTCCACTGCACTGTTGCCAGACATGAACATGTACTCCCTTCAACCCCACAACGGAGAAAATTAACATCACACAGCAAAAAAAAAAGTCTCCTCTCTCTGTGGCTGTCATTTCTTTTCAGAAATGCTTGTGGTAGGAAAATGTTTCAGTCCTAAGTGTAAGTCCCTGTAGAAAACTCTCGCTTATAAAGAGCAGGCCTTCACCAGTAAACACGGGGAAAAAAAAAGAACAAAAAACACAAGGGGCTGAGAAAGCAAAGTGCTGAGCTGGATTCTTGCAGTCGTGTGTCTGGAGAACAGACATGTCAAAGTCTAACTGAATCCCAGCTGCAATCCCTGCTTCTCCTGACTGACAGCTGAGGAGAGAGATACTTCAAAAACATGCCCACAGAACCGAGGCAGGGAGAAGGTCAGCTGTAATTTTAGTGAGCACCCTAGTCCCTAACTCTTCAAAACAACTTCTCAGACCACTTTGAGCAAAACAAACACACACACACAAACAAAAAAAAAAAAAACACTATTAAATCTTTAGACCTAAAACAAACACAAAACGAAATATCTCCAAATATACTATTTGATATATTGTTGTGTATAGAGAGGACAGAATATGCTTCCTGAGAATGAAAGTGATCCTAAAATATTAATATCACTCCTACATGCAGATGCGTCTTCCATGCCAGTTTCTGTATGCGGTTTCGTGTTCAGCGTGCTGTGGTAACGCGGAGCTCTCAGGGCAGCGGCGTTTCCAGCCAGGGGCTCCTCCAGCACACAGCATTACGCAACGTCACGCCTGGACGTCTATTAATAGAGCAGAGGATTCTGTTCATATGTGACAACACAGCACGGCAAACGTGACGAACCCAGAGACTTCCTGCCCTCTTCTTGCCATTTCCTTTGGCTGTTTTAACCGACATTCTCGGCTCTTCTTCTTTTATTTTTTTATCTGTTTATCACTGATGAATAAAAAAACAACTTGATAACGCACTTATTTTTCAGATGCTGTATGTCAGAAGGTACCCTATAGCTTTAGATTATGGGGCAACACACACACACTCTGTTGTTATGGTGGAAGTTAAGTTGTTGTGTTGATCATCGTTCACGGCATCCCGACGACCATTACCGTTTCTTCTCGCGTACTTTTGTAGTCCCAGCCCATGAGCACTGTGTCCACAGTTCACTCTGTGACCTCCTTCTACTTTTCATGCACCTGTATCTGGTCTAATACTGAACTTAACTCCTTAAGGGCTACACACTTGTATCTGATTCAGTACAGTACTGAACTTAGCTCCTTAAGGGCTACACACTTGTATCCAGTCTAATACTGAACTTAGCTCCTTAAAGGCTACACACTTGTATCTGGTCTAATACTGAACTTAGCTCCTTAAGGGCTACACACTTGTATCTGATTCAGTACAGTACTGAATTTAGCTCCTTAAGGGCTACACACATACTTTGTATTTTGCCTCACGTGGAACTGGCTTTGGATAGAAGTGTCTGCTTAATTAAAAGTTACGTATGCTTTTATGATGCATGAAGGCCAATTCCTCCTGTTGCACGTCTTGACGGTTGATTACTGAGAGAGAGGTTTTGACGGATTTCACTGAAGGCGAATGTTCTCTAGCTTTGTTAGCACTTGAAGAGTCCTGGTTTTGATGTCATTTGTCGACGTGCGTCCAGAATACGAGAGTGATTTAAACCCTGTTCTGTGGCTGCGCTGTCAGAGTGTTTGGTTAGAAGGCTAAAGACACAGACCCACCACGTGCTCTGGACCACTGCAGTATGGAGACAGGCTGTCAAGGTTCACGCTAATGATGCAACCTCCAGAGAATATTTCCACTCACACTCCGCCTTCCTCTAGCCTTCACCCCCCCCCCCCCCCCCCCCCCAAAAAGTCAGTTTAAACCTCGTATAAAGGAGCAACAAACACACGCGCGCGCGCGCAAACGCGGACTCTTACTAAACACTGGAAAGTTCTACTGAGGTTTGAATTACATGCTCTGCTTTCCTTATGTGGAATAACAATTAACCATAAAAGGACCAGCCCTAGCTATGGAATTCTCTCATTAGAGTATCAGCATGCTATTTTTACAGGGAGGGTACACACACACACACACACACCTCTCTTACTGTATGAAGGGTGGGACACTTGGTGGGGTGGGGGGGGCAAGGGGGGGGGGGGGTGTCGACACCAGCTCACCAGCACCGTTTCAACACCTAATTCATTATCTGCATGAATGTGATGTAACCATTCCAGAGCGAGTCAGTGACAGGTTATGGAAAGCAGGAAAGCTCCTCTGTAAACAGACAGAACACACAAGTCACAAGGCTGCCGGAGGGTCACCAGCCTGGGCACTCACTGACACACACACACACACACACACACACACACACACACACACACACAAAGTTCCTCTCTCTCACTCTTTCTAACAACACACACACATGCACAGACACTCAGACATACACACATAACTGCAATCACGTATACATACATAGAGACTAAACACACGCATACACACACACACACAGTCTCTCTCTCTCTCTCACTCTGACAGCACACACACACATGCGTGCACACGCACACACACACACGCAGGGAACGCACTGACATTCAGTCCCATGTGTTTTCCTCATTATCTTTCATTCATCTCTCCCTCGCTCTCTCTCGCACACACACAAAACATACTCTCCCTCATGCTCTCTCTCAGTTCTTTCAACTACCCCCCCCCCCCCCCCAACACACACACACACACAGAGTCATAAATCCTTTATCTAAGAGTATACTGTACATGTGGTCATGGGGGGTCACCAGCTGAATAAGGAGTGTTTGTGTGAGCGGGACAGATTTAGGAAGATGTTAATAACAGTAACCTGTGCGTAATGTTGGACACTGTCCTGATGTGTCCTCTGGCCGACATAAAAAAACCTTTATATATTAGTGTTGAAATGTAAGCAAAGCCCCTGGAAACCTACCAACTGTAGCTACTGTACTACTCGCCAGCTGTCCCTAAAACAACTGACTTTAACGCACCACAGTCCTCTAAGGCTTCTCCTCCAGGAGGGGCAAAAGTTTGTATTAATGACAGCCAGAATGAATGAGTGAATGACTAAAAGAAAAGGAAGGAAGAGAGCCTTTTAATGTATAATATGACACCTGAGAAAGAAAACTGTCGTCTTTTCTGTTTAAGCCTTCCCTTTTATTTCAGAGAGACTGGACCTCCTGCCACCCTCATTCCACTGGCTTCACTCTACCCTAGTAACAAGAGTCAGATTTTCACAGGCATCTTGGCCTTTTTACACACAGTGTGAGAGAGAGCGAGAGAGAGAGAGAGACAGAGAAAGAGAGAGAGGCAGAGAAACAGAGAGAGAGAGAGGGGGAGAAGGAGAGAGAGAGAGAGGGAGAAGGAGAGAGAGAGAGAGAGAGAGAGAGAGAGAGAGAGAGAGAGCGCTTCTTTGGTGTAAGGTTCAGTGGGATACTTTCTTTAGCACTTCACCTCTTTCATCAAATAGTGCCATGGTGGGCGTGGCTGGATCTGTGGTTTGTGTGTGTGTGTGTGTGTGTGTGTGTGTTTTTTTTCTCCCAGGCGCCAGCTGCACAGACAGCGTCAGGCCTTTTGGAGCCTGGGCATATGTGATAAGTGGGTAATGGGATGTCAGTGTTGGATGGTCATTAAAACTTTCCTGTGTGTGTGTGTGTGTGTGTGTGCCCAGGGACAGATATACTTACCCCTCACCCCATAAACCACGTTTTTAACAAAGTGTGTATTCCCAGTGAGCACTGTGTATTACCACAATGGCAGCAGTTATATTATCTGGAAACAAACTTAAAACTGAGTGGAGAAGCACAGAAAGTGAATGGGCTCATTAAACCATCCATTAAGTCGGCATTAAATATGAATGGGCAACTGATACTATGTGGAGTGTGGTTAGCATTAAGTAACAGCAAAGGAAAGTGTCCTCTCCCCTTTGAGGTGAGGTTCCCTTCCGAGTTGGTTTTGACTGGAAGGAAGGAAGGAAGGGCAGACACAGACACACAACTTCAACTGCAATCTCCATTTCTGCTAGTCCCAGGCTGCATTTTTGAAACAAGCAAAACCACTGTCAGCTCAGATAATTTGTTAGCAATTTCGACGATATTACACACCCCCTTTTTTCCCTTGGATGGTGTTTCCGTAGACATCTGTAAGAATGTTACAGTCGCAAAGAGCTCATTGTCCCTCTGTCCATCATGAACATCAATCGATCAATCCTAAAACTACATCTTAGCAGACCAAACTCGCCAGTGTCAATGGAATGCCTAGAAGGCCCCGTGTGTGTTTAATTTACTCCCATCTCAGGTGAAATTAGATTTGATACAAATATAAATATTCGTTGCTAGTTGTGACACGACACATTATTTGCACTAAAGGAAAATTTTTCCACCATTAAACAGCAAGTAACATCACGCGCAAGTGTTATCAACGTGTCGTGTTAATTCGTTTGCTTGTGTCCGTCAAGTTAATCTGAGAAGTTTTACACGTGGACCAGGAACACTGTGCATTAATGTTCAATAATTAGTGTATAACACATGTCTATATTAAAATCACATTAAGATGGGACGAGAACACACACCCACACACACACACACAGAGTTCAAACACTACATCGAAGCTCCTGGCATGCGCTTCCCCGTGTGTGATTTTGTTACAAGGTGCTCGTTTCGCTTGGCTCGGACATCGACAGGAATAGAAACCAAATGACAGCATTTCAACGAACAGATGAAATAAGAGATCCCACCTTTAGCTTTTTCTCATTACATCATCACGAGCGAATGGTGTTACTAAGCCACCGTCTCTGTATAACTAAGGGCATTCAACCTGTTTGGACGACGACAGCGACAAATTGAGATACTGCCCACTGGGTGGTAAAATAAGCCCAGCAAAAGCCAAACCTAAAATTTCACACCCGCCTTTACGTCATTCTCCTCTCTATATCCTTTATAAATCAATTTACTGCAAACTCATTTTGCTTTCGGTAGCCCACAGCTGTGTAAAGTAGCCTAATTAAAGTTTATTGTATCCAACTGCAAATTATGAAAAAAATAATTGGGCAGCAGCCTATTCTGATAAGAATTACGATTATGCCGAAGCTTTATCGAATAGCTACAGGACAATGACGCTGTCACTGACAAATTGAAACGTTTTTCTTTTTTCCCCTCAAACGAATAAAAGTGGTAGCCTATCCCCTGTGATAATACTGCAAAAGATCCCGGTAAATCAGCTCATTGGGATGTACGTCTCCCTGATGCTCAGCGTCCGCTTTAATTACCCAAGACATCTCGTGATTCGTCTGCCGACACTGAAGCTGAGTTAATGTCTTTACATCGTTCAGACTGCCCAGCCTCGCAATATAGAGCATAACTTTAGTAACATAACAATCGTATCGCATACTACAACGATAAAGGGTACTTCAGAGATAACTACTCACCGAACAACCTAACTGAAGGCAACGGCATTTTAACATTAGCTCTGGAATTTCGTTGTTGCAGGTGCAACAGTAAATCACTGACCGCCTACCAGTCTGGAACTGTTTGGAACAAGGACACTTAACATTTCCCGCAAGCATCCGCTGGACCTCGCTAATGAGTCATTAATGACAGACTTCCCAATTGTTATGTTAATCAACTTGGCCAATCTTGGCGGACTGGCTTGTTGTGGTGGTAGGTCACGCCAGATTGGGTTACAGTAATCATTCTCAGCCGGTACACTGTCACAGCCGTACACCGTCGCCTCGGAATTCGTAGCTTTACGCAGAAATCCGTGTAAGAGGAGCAAAACATCACATCACAAACACTAGTTTAGAATTTTCCGTTAAAATGAAACCCGCTACAAATGTAAGCAATTCATCGTAAACTACTACAGCCTGGATGCTTTGTACGTCACGATAGTGTTAGAGATACGTCTGATAAATGTGAAAGAACTATCTCTGATACAAAGGTGATACTTTCTTATTTTAACCCCCATTTTTAAATACAAGCTCTAAAGCAATCTCAGTCACATACTGTATCCTTCATTCTCTTGAGATTATGTTTCATTTTCCAGCCGCGGAAATATACCCATCCCATATCATCACGCTTGTCAAACTGTGGAGTACCATCGGTGATGTTACAGTAAGCTACAGTTCGCGCGCCGCTTACCTAGAATAAAATCACACTCCAAGTCATCCAAACAAATCTAACCCGCGACGTTGGCCGTCAGTCAGTCCCTTCCACACAAGACGACAAGACTGTTGCGGAGAAATTTAAGTCCATCAAAGTCGGCGACGGAGAGGGGAGGCGTTCACACAGGACGTCGGAATCCCGACTGAAACCCCACACCTGCTCTCCACTCGTTCTCTCTCTCTCTCTCTCTCTCTCTCTCTCTCGCTCTCTCTCTCCTCTGCTCCTGGAACAAATCCAAATACAGCAGCGAACGCGCATGGACAATGTCAGTTAACTGCAACGCCCCTTTCTCTCGGGTCACTAACTCATGCGCGGAGCTGGGCAGCTATTGAGATAGCATTGCAGTAAAACTGTCCTTTCCCACATGCCAAACCGCTTCTCTTGGGCAGCGCTCAACGAGGAAGGAGGAAGAGGAGGAGGTGGTGGGAGATGGCATTCTTTCTGCATGGTCGATGCTGCGCCGAAGCGCGTACCCGCGTCACGCGCGCCTATATGGTCCAGGAATGAACGCTTTTTATCAAAAATCGTCCAATGGCTTCAGCCGCTTGTTTTGTTTCGCGGCGAAAAGGCGATATTTCGTCCCGGAGTGTCTCTGTGCGTCCATGTGCAAAATGGCTTCCTGTTGTCAACGCCGCAGAGGACCGCTCATTGGTTCTCTCATAGGTCTCTAGTAGTCATGGCAACGACCACAGTTCAAATAGCGGTGCCTGGATAAGTCGCTCAATGATATACAGGTCACCTCGATGAATACAAGGGCAAAATCTCCACTTCTGATGCAATTTGACGTATCCGCTACAAGTCTATGAGAAAAAATCTGGTGTCTTGTGTACTGAGGAAAAAGGTGTGAGTTTAGTCGAATCATAGCATCCATTAGTCTTTAAGGCTGTTTTGATTGAAGATGTGGATATCAGTTTGCTCTGAATAAAACAAAATCTACTTAAATACAGGCAGCGATGCCATAGCTGTCACAGAACAGTAAAACATATTTTTGTCATATCATGTTCAAGACCACGTTATAATATAACTTGTGTTGTAGAGAATCATGATTATATCAAAAAGGATTCAGTATTCAAGAGCCCTCTGAGAGACTAGAAACTTATAACACGCACACACACACACACACACACACACACTAGCTGATAAATTATTCAGGAACCTCGTGGTGGATACCCGCAGTTTGACCCACATAGTAAAACACCCCTGATGTTTTCACCTCTCTGCAGTGATCAACAAAGACCAGAGATAGAACGTTCCAGAAAAACATAGGAACTGGCGACGGTCAAAAAAAAAAAAAAAAAACAGTTTTGAAAACTAAGGCATTAATTAAATCTGAGACACATTCTCCCATTCTCCAGGCTGTTTTTTACCCTTCATATGTGGTATGCCAACTTGTCAGGTCTATCTGATGAAGACAGGAATTCATTGCACTGGGGAACAATTAAATTGAATTGTGATGGGTTATTGCATTTGTTTAATGTGTCGGTGTTTGCCAGATTGTGGCTTGTGGAGAGATTAAGATAAACTTCCACTGACAGTCTGCAGTACACAGCTTTCCAGTGCTGCTGTATGAGTCTGATTTACTCATGTGTCAATGAATTTGAACTCTGCCTCCTCCATCGTTTACTTTTAAGAGCTCATGTTTGAGTTTCTAACCACATATACCTAGTCTGTTTCGTTGTTTTTGTTTGTTTGTTTGTTTGTTTGTTGTTTGTTTTTTTAGTCAGTTATGTCCACCACTCAGAGATGACACAGCTTGTCTTATCAGATCAGAAACCATCATACCTCATTTGGACTCTGAAGTGGTTCTATATTCTCTTTGTTCTGTAAATGGGCCCAGTGTGAGTGAACTGAGCTCTACAGATTGGTTTAGAGCTGAGATACTGAAGGCCTAGACACAGGGTGGCAGTGTGGTTAGGTCAGGTTAGATCTGGTTAGGTCCGGTTAGGTCCAGTTAGGTCTGGTTCGGTCCGGTCAGGTCTGGTTAGGTCTGGTTAAGTGCTGAGGTGGTCTCCATAGCATTAGACACAGATGCCAGCGAGATGGGTGGGGGGTGGGCAGACTGAAGCAGTGTGGGGGGGGGCAACATATGAAATTTTAAAATGTTTTGTAGACATTGGAGGATGGCAAGAGGGACGACTTATGAACAGTCTGGTGAGTAGCTAAGTGAAGAAAAAAAAACGTCAGGAAAAAGGATCTGTGGAGATAGGGAAGAATGAAAAAAAAAAAAAAAGATTCTGATTGGATCAGACACAGCCCCGAGAGAGGGGATCCTCTCAGAGTGTAACACTTCCCCCTAGATGCTACATGTTCTGACTGTGTGTAGACTTTCTCACTTCACAAAAAGCTGAGGACAACATAGCTATTACAGTGACACCTCACAGTGCCCCAGAACAAAGACATGACATGTTATATCTGGTGTGATGGGCTGAGTTGTTCTGAAATGTTCCGGTATCTTCTCCCAT
>NC_044505.1:23428093-23430593 GCF_902362185.1 Chanos chanos
GCCAAACCCCTCAGACACGCGGTTAAATTAACCCCCCCACTTCAGCTGTCCCTCACCGTGCACCTTGTTCAGGCATCCAGTCCTCCTCAGCGTCAGTCAGACACGGAGATAAGACCAGATCTACCATTCTTACCGAGGGAAGCCTGGCAAAGACACCAGGGCACCTTACCAAAGGAAAGAGTGAGTGGTAATGGAGAAAAAGAGAGAGGGATAGAGGAAGAGATGGAAGAGCTGATACTGAGAAAGAGAGATACAGAATGATACACGGAGACAGAACTGAGAGAGGGGGGGGGCGGACAAAAAAGACAGAAAGAGAGAAAACTACGCCGGGGAGATGGGGGAGGAGGGGGATGGAGAGTGTGAGAAAAAAAGAGAGAGAGAAAATCAGCTGGGAGACCACAGAGGCAGCATGAAAGAGAGAGGGGGGGGGGGGGGTAGAGAGAGGGAGGGGGGTAGAGAGAGGGGGGGGGGGTAGAGAGAGAGGAGGGGGGGTAGAGAGAGAGGGAGGGGGGTAGAGAGAGAGAGGAGGGGGGGTAGAGAGAGAGGGGGGGGTAGAGAGAGAGGAGGGGGGTAGAGAGAGGGGGGGGTAGAGAGAGAGAGGGGGGGGTAGAGAGAGAGGGGGGGTAGAGAGAGAGGGGGGTGGAGAGAGAGGGGGGGTAGAGAGAGAGGGGGGGTAGAGAGAGAGGGGGGGTAGAGAGAGAGAGAGATATTCTCACATGTACAGTATCCTCCTCACGTCCACACCTCCTAACGAGCTGTGTGTGTCTTTAGTGAAACACTCACATTCACTCACACTTTCATCTGTGCTCAGAGTGTGTGAACTCTCCGGGCGGCCTGTGCCATGCCTGTCATGCCAAGGGCCGGGGTGGCACAGACGTCGCAAAGCAAACCTCAGAGGGCGTCGGCGTCGACTTTTATAGCCCGGTAACAATCCAGCGACTGTGCCAGCCCTCAGTGCCACTCTACAATCACCCACCTCCCACGCTGCTTCAGACCAACACCCCCTCACAGCCAATCAGAGCTCGTCAGCCTCTCCAGACAAAAACCCACTGAACCTCTGACACACTACTGCTTCAGCCTCGTCTCCGCCACGCCAGTCCTGAACACAGTGAGCATCACTCAACGCTCTACAGCCACTCCAGAAAGATTGTGTGGAAACCGTGTGGTCACTGAGTCAGTGCTTTGAGATCCTTATTTTCTCTCTCTCTCTCTCTCTCTCTCTCTCTCTCTCTCTCCCTCTCTCTCTTTCTCTCTTTCTTTCTCTCTCTCTTTCTTTCTCTCTCTCTCTCTCTTTCTCTCTTTCTTTCTCTCTCTCTCTTTCTCTCTCTCTCTTTCTCTCTTTCTTTCTCTCTCTCTCTTTCTCTCTTTCTTTCTCTCTCTCTCTTTCTCTCTCTCTTTCTCTCTCCCTCTCTCTCTTTCTCTCTTTCTTTCTCTCTCTCTCTTTCTCTCTTTCTTTCTCTCTCTCTCTCTCTTTCTCTCTCTCTTTCTCTCTCTCTTTCTCTCTCCCTCTCTCTCTCTCTCTCTCTCTCTGGTGTATTTGCTTTTTGATACTGGGTAAGCTGCAGGTGTTGGACTCACACAGAGCAGATTCAGACAGAGCTAAATGCTAAAGTCAACAAGCCCCAGCTCCCATTCTGCAGACAACACTGTAACCCTCTCTGTGTGTTGTACGCATATGTTTCAAGTCAGCATGTATCTCCATAGATCCTGACACAACACGCGGCTGACTAATATCAGCATGCTAACTCCATAGATCCTGACACAACACGCGGCTGACAAATATCGGCATGCTAACTCTTGCTCTAATCAGACAGTGAGAGGCAAGATTTTGCTGAGTCATGTGTCATATGTGAAAAACAGACTTTTGTCTTCACCTCTGACTAAGAAGGCTGTTTTCCACTCTCATTTACATAGTGCCCTCTTGTGGTTAATTACCTCATCTCAGAAACACTTGCTTAACACTCCAAATGTGAGTGATGTCAGCTATGATAGCATGTAGGGCAAAGCAGATTCCCACCTCTCCCTGTCTCTCACCCTCTCTCCTTCTCCCCACCTCTCCCTGTGTCTCACCCTCTCTCCTTCTCCCCACCTCTCCCTGTCTCACCCTCTCTCCTTCTCCCCACCTCTCCCTGTCTCTCACCCCCCTTTCCTTCTCCCCACCTCTCCCTGTGTCTCACCCTCTCTCCTTCTCCCCACCTCTCCCTGTCTCTCACCCCCCTTTCCTTCTCTTCACCTCTCCCTGTCTCACCCTCTCTCCTTCTCCCCACCTCTCCCTGTGTCTCACCCTCTCTCCTTCTCCCCACCTCTCCCTGTCTCACCCTCTCTCCTTCTCCCCACCTCTCCCTGTCTCTCACCCTCTCTCCTTCTGCTCATCTCTCCCTGTCTCTCACCCACTCCCCTTCTCCCCACCTCTCCCTGTGTCTCACCCTCTCTCCCTCCTCCCACCTCTCCCTGTCTCACCCTCTCTCCTTCTCCCCGTTCACTCCTGTATGTCGTGAGC
>NC_044505.1:23445593-23473093 GCF_902362185.1 Chanos chanos
TTGGAGATTACTTTCGGTCACGTCTACGCTGGAGTTTTTCCAAACGCTTTGGAAAAATGACAGTGTAGACGTGACTAAAAGCACAAAAAAACCCCCAAAACAAACCGATCAAACTGGAGTTCCTGACATTAAATGCTTAATCCATAATATCTTTCATAAATTTTTTTTAAAAAAACATTCAATGCTCTAAGCACTCATGTCTCTGTCATCTCTAGATACACAACCCTGATTCCAGAAAGGTTGGAACAGTATGGAAAATGCTGAGAAAAACAAAGAGGAGACATTTGTAAGTTCTATTCACCCTGTAATATACTGAACACACTACAACAACACACTATAGTGAACACACTACAGCAACACACTATACTGAACACACTACAGCAACACACTATACTGAACACAGTACAACAACACACTATAGTGAACACACTATACTGAACACAGTACAACACCACACTATACTGAACACACTACAGCAACACACTATACTGAACACACTACAACAACACACTATACTGAACACACGACAGCAACACACTATACTGAACACAGTACAACACCACACTATACTGAACACACTACAGCAACACACTATACTGAACACAGTACAACACCACACTATACTGAACACGATACAGCAACACACTATACTGAACACAGTACAGCAACACACTATACTGAACACAGTACAACACCACACTATACTGAACACACTACAGCAACACACTATACTGAACACACTACAAGAACACACTATACTGAACACAGTACAACAACACACTATACTGAACACGATACAGCAACACACTATACTGAACACAGTACAGCAACACACTATACTGAACACAGTACAACACCACACTATACTGAACACACTACAGCAACACACTATACTGAACACACTACAAGAACACACTATACTGAACACACTACAGCAACACACTATACTGAACACAGTACAACACCACACTATACGGAACACACTACAGCAACACACTATACTGAACACACTATACTGAACACACTACAGCAACACACTACACTGAACACACTATACTGAACACACTACAGCAACACACTATACTGAACACAGTACAACAACACACTATACTGAACACAGTAGAACAACACACTATACTGAACACACTACAACAACACACTATACTGAACACACTGTCATGATATCCACGACAGACGCACAACGGTTTCTAAGACAGTGACATCTGAGGGATCCGAGATCACGCACATTCAGAAGTGGTTTTCGGCCTTGCACTTCACGCACTGAGATTCGACAAGCATGAATTTCAGAATAACATATAGTCAAAATACATTTACAAATTACTGCTCTCTGTTTTTATTTGCATGTCATTTACCATCCTGACTGTTTTGGAATTGGGGTTGTAGTCCGATATAATCTGGTGAGCTAAAAGATGCCATTTTAAAGTTTGTGCTATAAATCTGACACAGTGCAAAACTTGGCCTTACCAAACTATGCTTGTGTTGTTACTTTCCATCTCACATTGACCTCTCCAAACCTGAAAGGATGTGGAAACTCTGTGGAGGTCTCGAAACAGGAACATACACTTATGTTTTATCTGAATGAGAAATTAGAGTTAAGATTTCAGTATAAATAGGAACAAACTAAATGAACTAAACTAAAACCACACCACCTCAGAAGGGCCTGGTTTTCAGGAGAAGTAGACAATTTCAGAAAACCAGCAGACACTAGACAAGCTGCTTGCGCATTCTGGATGGGGAAAATGCAGGTCATATCAAGAACTGTCATGCTTTATCAAAATTAATATGGTTGTTTTATTATCTTTCCCTGTCTTAAGACTATGAAAAGAGTATGCATTGCAATAAAAAGAATTCTAATTCTTCCTCACAACAAGATAGAAGACAGAAAGATTTTGAATTGTTCCTTAAGAAGAAAGACTTAAGATTAAGTAAAACATGCTTAAGGCTTGTATGCAGTTAGAGCCTTAGAAATCCACAGAACCAGCAGATAAGTTCTAACTCTTAGGCGAATGCTGCACAGACACCGCTACTGTACCGCTACTTTTTGAAAACAGCAACGAGATGTCTAATTCTGACTGAAATACACTACGGGGGACTTCCCTCTTGTGAGAGCCGTCCATTTGGGGAACTCTCCCAAGACAAGACAGGATGACCAGAAGGTGACAAATATTGCCACAACGTCATCGACGTCAAACAAATAACTCGTCCAGCTAACAACTTAGACTATACTGAGACCATTACATTGACGCACGAAAAGAAACTGGAGATGTAGATGTTAACGTCAAAGTTAAGACAACACTTTGCCATTGTAAATATGAAATCGGTATGAAGTACACATGTATCGACTTAAAATCTTCCAAATTAAATATTCGTTGGAAAACTTCATTGGTTAGATTTAAAAAATAAAAATAAATAAATAACTGGTTGGTAACTGGTTCCTCCTTTACAAAGACTCCTTGGCTCCTTCCTCCCACTCACACCTCTCTCGCCGTTGCTTTCGTTTCCCTCGAAAACGAAATGGAGTTCTAGCCAGCACGTACAGGGATGGCGTGCGTCCTTGCGACACAGCTGCGTGGTTGAATGTGTGGGTCAAAGACGATCTGCGTGGAAGTAGTTATTCAAAACAAGGATACGGCGAGATTGCGTAGGATTTCCCTCCCCTTTTTTAAACAGAAAAAAATGCATGCAAATTTTATTTAAGAAAGCACAAGAAAGAATGTGGCAGATGAAAAAGTTTGTCGTTATTTTTGGTAAGTATGGATAACGTGTTTCCTACTCCCATTCAATGATACCTAACAGATTCAGTACAGTAGCATATCCAAAACTTGTCGTAATTTTTCAGTGTTACGCGAAGTGACAGTTTTGATGAAAATCGTGACATGGTTAACCGTTAGTGATGGATATGAAGACTCTGACAGAACTATTTACCTTTTTTAAATTTTAAGGTACTTAAAATTGCACAATATTTTGAATGGCCAAGAAAAGAAAGCAGAATGTTGCGTGTGTTTCAGAGATTCAGTTTAGCACTCACAGGTCTAGTCACAGCTGTGTCTGACGTTACTTAGGCTAGAAGGTTAATAGTCATAAGTTCATTGTTGCGCATTTTTTAAAAAATTGTCTGTTGAAACGACTAACATAGGAAACAACTAAGCAGCAATGCACATCATGCTGCCCTTCTCCCTGTTTCCTCTCCTACCACTGGGAGTCTTGGTTCTTCTCACCCTGAGCCCTGGTAGCACCTGGCAGATGAGGCATGGATGTAAAATCCAAGACAGCCGGGCAGACTGCAGCCATCTCCGCCTGCAAGAGATTCCCAAAGACCTTCCCAAGAACATCAGCAGTTTGGACATGTCCCACAACCAACTGAAGGATCTGAACCCTACTATCTTGGCTCTGTATCCTCGACTGATCCACCTGGATGCCAGCTTCAACTCCCTCACCAAGCTACCGGCAAACCTGTGCCGGTCCTTACCCACCCTGGCGAGCCTAAGCGTGCAGCACAACGAGGTTCACCTGCTGACGCCCGAGGAGCTGCGGAGCTGCCCCAGCCTGAATCGACTCGACCTCTCCTGGAACAGACTCAAACTGCGGCAAGAGCCCTTCTCAGTTTTACCAGTAGGTCTTAGCGCCTCTTTGTTTACCCCTGTACTTGAGTTCAAAATGAGGGTGTTCAGGCTGTTCTGAATAATGAGCACCTGAACGCATACAGTCAGCATCACGAAAGGATGAACACTGCAAAAAACAGACAGCACGAGTGAGGAACTCGTTGAAGGGTGCGATTGTATGTGGAAGTGCCTTTATATGAAGTCATCATTACACATCAAAAATCTGATCAGATGGTCTCAGTGAATGAGTTGGAGGGAAGTTCAGGCCACACTGTCTGACTATTTCATAAGTATGAATATGAGTATAATCATGCACTGAATTTATGTTTTTTGATACATCAAGTCAGAACTTGCTTTTTTAAAGTCTGTATCAGTTGGCCCTGGGCATATGTGCTTTAAAATGCTAACTTTAGCTTTGCTGGAGATGTGCTGTTAAGTTTGCTTTGAATGACTCAGAGGGCAGAGGTGTAAGGCTACCTTTTGCTACACTACTCCGAGCAACATCCCGGGGCAAGTGAAGTCTTGCTGTGTGGTTGTGTGAATGAAACTCCACACCACCATGCTTGCAACAACAGCCCAACAACAAATAAAGTGGAAAGACAGGAGTTTTCTGTAGCTCTGAGTCACTTTTTGTCCATAATGAACAAGTTTAATGTGAAGTGATATCTGTAAATCAGAATTCAAAGTTGCTCCTGTCACGTCATGTGGATAAAGGTGTCCAGTTTCAGTGATTACTGAAACGAGTCTTTTATGAAAAATGTGACATGGCTCATTGACTTTCCTTTGTTTGTACAGCACCTGACATGGCTGGATGTGTCTAGAAACAAACTGGAGTCAGCTCAGCTGGGAACACATCCTCAACTATCCAACCTGGTGACGCTTGTTCTCTCAGGGAATTCCATCTCCACCCTCAGAAAAGACGACTTTTACTTTCTCAGAAACTCTTCCTCCTTCCGGGTTCTTGGGCTGTCGTCTTTGCCTCTTCAAATGGTAGGAAGCTCAGGGTGGAGCACAGAACCGGAATGAGTCAGAGCACCTGTTTTGTGTATAATTGATCTTGAGAGTCTAAGTTGATTTTTGGAGCCGTCAGTTAACATATTAAAGGCATTTAAGTAAAGAAAGCTTGATTGAGACTACATTGTTTCAGTGAGCAAGCATGTAACGCAAGGGTTAACCATAAAATGGCATTTGCTTATCACAGAGGCATAGTCCAAAGTTAGCTGGTTTACATTTGCCAGTGTGAACTGCGTATGCAAAACAAACAAACAGCCTGAACCAGTGACCGGTGCATTAAAACAGATCCACAGAGATCTTGCTCTTAGTTTGGATAAAGAGTAAAAAACAAACAAACAAACAAACAAAAAAAAACCTAGGTTCCCTCAGACGCTTAGGGCTCATGTTATCTCAGATTTACACCTCACAGGCTGTAGTTGTAGTGCAGCATCATCGCTGGAATCGACCTGTAAGGGGACATCGTTCCTCTGTGCTAACAGAGGTATGGGGAAAAGGAAATGCACAGGCGTCTCTGTGCAATGTGATACACTTATGCCTTTATATCTGCTGCCTCTTTATATCTGACTGTGCTTAGACAGGGGATGAGGGGGCCTTTTTCATAAATGCAAATCATGTTCTAAGAACAAATGATTAAACAAACACACACACACACGTACACACAACGTGAATTTTGTCAATCCTACTTTGATTTTTTTTGTTATTGTTGTTGTTTTTTGTAATGAGTCATAACATTTCATGTGACTCAGTGATTGATTTTAAAAACAAACTTCTTTTCGGGGACTCAGCATGTGTTCATCCTAGTGTAGCACAGACACATCTGATTCAAGTAAGTGGGCTTTAAATCGGCTTGGCTGGTGCAAGGAGAAAACAAAAACCCCATGAGGTATGTCTGTTGGCCTGAAGTGTGAAACACTGATTTAAAGGATGTGTTGTCTGTTCCAGGTGGAACCAGGCTGTTTCAAGTCCATTAGCGGCTTACGAGACCTCGTGCTGGATGGGAGTAAACTCAGCCCCCAGGTCACCTCTAGACTGTGTGAAGAGTTGTCAGGGACAGCAGTGAGAAATTTGTCCCTTCGAAACACAGATCAAGATAATCTTATGAACACCACTTTTAAAGGACTTGGCGGGACCAACCTCACCATCCTTGACCTGTCTAAAAATCAGATTGACCAAATTGCCGAGGGGTCCTTTCAGTGGTTCCCTTTGTTAGAGACCCTTTCGTTGGAAGAGAACAAACTAAAAAAACTGACCAGAGGAACCTTTTTGGGTCTGGGAGCCCTGAAGAAGTTGAATCTTTCTTGGGCTCTGGTGAAGAAACCTGCAGCTGCGATAGACGATTTCTCGTTTCAGCCTTTGGCCAAGCTAGAGAGCCTCCACATGGAGAACACAGGTTTGCGGAAGATCACAGAACACACTTTCTCTGGTCTGTACAGTCTCAGGACTTTGGATCTCAGCTGGAGCAGCGCACAGATCAGGACAATCACAAATCGCACTTTCGTCTCCCTGCAAGACTCTCCGCTTCGGATGCTCAACTTATCTTTCACGGCCATCGCGAAGTTGGACCCTAACGCCTTCTCCTGTCTCAGCAACCTCACGAAGCTCTTACTCGGCCACAACTTTATCTCTCAGACGTTAACAGGGGAGGAGCTCCAGGGTTTAAACCGCGTAGAGGAACTATACTTGTCTTTCAACCAGAACAAGATCACCCTCACCTCTTCATCTTTTGTGCACGTACCCACCTTAAGGGCTCTATATTTGGATCATGCTCTCACTGGCACTCTTGATTTGAACCCATCTCCATTTAGGCCGCTGGTGAACCTCAGACTGCTAAATCTCAATTACAACAACATTGCGAACATCAACGCCGACTTGTTGGCTGGCCAGGGGCAGTTAAAAGTGCTAACGTTGCAGCACAACAATCTGGCCCGACTGTGGAAGAATGCCAATCCTGGAGGTCCGGTGCTCTTCCTCAAAGACGTGAAGAATCTCTCGGTGTTGGAAATGGACACCAATGGTCTGGATGAGATCCCACTGGCTGGTCTGAAGGGTCTCACTCAGCTACAGGAGCTCAGCCTGAGCGGGAACCTCCTGGAATATCTGCAAGATTCCCTTTTCAGTGACTTGCACTCCTTACGGGTGTTGCATCTCCAGAAGAACATGATTACTTCAGTGCGGCGTGAGGTGTTTGCATCTGCCATGGCCAACCTGAGTGAGCTTCAGATGGATCACAATCCTTTCGACTGCACCTGCGAGAGCATCCTCTGGTTCACGACGTGGCTCAACTCCACCAGTGCCTCCGTACCGGGTCTCCAACAAGGCTACATCTGCAACACCCCATCTCTCTACTACAACCGTTCCATAATGCAGTTCGACCCACTGTCTTGCAAGGACATGACCCCTTTCCAAGGTCTGTTTGTACTGACCAGCACTGCAGTTCTACTGCTACTTTTTACAGCATTTCTGTGGCACTTTCAGGGCTGGAGGATCCAGTTCTACGGGAGCATCCTGATTAACCGCACACTGGGACTAAAGGATGATGGTTCTGAAGAGGAAAGATTTGAGTACGATGCCTTCATCATTCATACCGAAAAGGACAGGCCGTGGGTGGAACGACGCTTGCTCCCTTTGGAGAACGAACACTTGAAATTTTTCACAGAGTACCGGGATGCCATTCCCGGCCATTCTCACCTGGAAACCATAGTGGATAACTTGAAGAAAGCTAGAAAAATCATTTTTGTTGTCACTGACATGCTTCTGAAGGATTCCTGGTGTAGGCAGTAAGTACTCAAAGCAATCATTTGACATTTTACAACCACTTATAACATCATGAGTCACATATGAGATTTTCCTTGTAAAAGCAATCTAAAGTCACATGTCATAATCTAACCAGTCTATAAGGAATTAGCTACTTCCTTATAGACTGGTTCCTCAAAATTTTCCTTTCAAGAAATGTAATACTTCTTCACTTCTCTCTTTGGTACATGATATTATTTATCAAATGCATTGTCAACACAGGCTTCTTTCACTGCATCTTGTATTATTAGATGAATGATTTTAGGGATTATATGAGGTGGATCATAAAAATCAAGCTTTGCAGTATGTTTTGATGCAAACACAAACCTTCTGCTTTTTCGAAGCACAGGCAAAACCAGACTACACAGTACGTAGCTATGAAAGACAGCGTGTATTAGAGACCTTCTGTTTCAGGCAAAATGTGTCAAAAACTCCCACATATGTCAGTTATATACAGTAATCATGGCTGTGCCATCACCTGGGAGGGGGAGTGTATTTCTGGACAGTTCTGATGTGAGCTTGAATGTTTCTCTTTGTAACACCACAAAAATTTGCCCTTGAGCACATAATGAGGATGTGCACCTCTTATACTTCCTCTCTTGGCCTGCGGCTATATAAGATCCAGAAAATGCTCTCGCTCTTATGGTGTTTTGGATTTATGGATTCACTTTGGATTCTTTGTTTCTGTAAATGCACGTATCTTTTGAGGTCAGCGCTTCAAGTTAACAACTGATGAATCTACTCTCTGCCTGGTCCAGGTTTAAGGCCCACCATGCCCTCCACCAGGTGATGGAGGACAGTCGAGATTCGGTGGTGTTGGTGTTCCTGCAGGACGTGCCGGATTACCAGCTGAGCCGCTCCCTGCTGTTACGCCGGGGCATGCTGAAATCCCGCTGCATCCTCCACTGGCCCCAGCACAAGGAACGCATCCCAGCCTTCCACCAGAAACTCCGCGTCGCACTCGCTACCAGCAACAGGGTGAACTAGGTTCAAGAAGGGCCAACATCGGGACATAATTAAAGCAATGCAGTGCTATCTTTAAGCATTAGGGTGCTCTTTATTAAAGCAATGCAGTGCTATCATTAAGCAAGAGGGTGCTCTTTATTAAATCAATGCAGCTCTATCATTAAGCAAGGGGGTGCTCTTTATTAAATCAATGCAGCTCTATCATTAAGCATTAGGGTGCTCTTTATTAAAGCAATGCAGTGCTATCATTAAGCAAGAGGGTGCTCTTTATTAAAGCAATGCAGGCTAGGAGCCGACACTGTGGTGTTAGCTAGTGGCTGCAGACTATTCTAGTGAACACCAAAGCTTTACGGGTAGGAAGAAAAATGCTGTTCAGTATCTGCAACCAACTGTATCCTATTGATTTACACACACACACACACACACACACACACATATATATATATAATTAGCCATTGGTAATTTTGGACCCTTGCACTGTCTGTAAGCAGCAGATTGCCAGCCTACACATCCTGTAGAGTAATGATAATTAGAGATAATGCAGAGTATTCTGTATGGAGCTGACTACTCACAGTGGCATGCTTAATACCTACCTATTTGCAGCAAAGTGCTGGTCTAATTCTGCAAGACCTTGAACTGAGAAACAACACAATTTAGGTCAAAGATTAGGTCAAAAAGTACACCAGCAAATGCCTCTTGACAAACTTCCTTATGCACTAATGTGCAACCAACATGATCTTTTTTTCCTCTTGCTAATGTAACTCCTTTTTATAATGCAGGTTTTGTGGCAATTTGTGGTAATACTGACACCTAGCGGCCATTGTCTTGAATTTCACCGGATAAATAAAGCGTGCATGGATACTTCTTTTGCTGAGTTTGTCATCATATGTACTTGGCACTACGCCTCATATTCCCCACCACTGTACCGAAAAATGCATCCAGAAGAAATCCGAGTCGAAAAATAATTTGTGTTTATGTGAGATGCACGACTATCTTATGTTACGTAATTATAATGATGGCTTTATATAGTAGTTCCATATAATTATGTAATAAGCTAAATCAAGTTGGTCCGTCCATTGAGTAGGGTTCACTGACCTTAAATATCACTTTGGTAAGCTGGCACTACCATACCCGATTCCCCTTATCAGTGGATCATTGACTAGCTGGACCATTTGTGTCATGCTGAGCTTAATAAACACATCAGACAGCGCCGTTTAAAACACAGTAATACATAGCCTGTTGCGTGACATACGTACACCACAAATCTTTTCAGTGATACATTTTGTTTTCTTGCGAACCAAGAATGTTTTGATTTTAAACGGAATACTTTTTAATTATCATAGTTGAATTACCCTGTCTAGGACTTTATTGCACCTCTTATCATGCATGCATTAAGCCAGGAGTGCAAACTTTCACTGACAGGAAAAATACGGCCGGGGAGTGTGACATGGTCGCGACCGCACAGACAAACCTGACCTGACAAATGACAGTTCAGCTTGACTCAATTTTGACAATCAGTGATTTTCCCCTAGAAAAAATACACACAGTATTACAAATCTAACCACACACACACACACACACACACACACACACACACACACACACACACACACACACACACACACACACACAGAGTTTTAAGATATTGGGGAACAAAAAAGTATTAAAATTAGGAAACAAAGAAATTTCTCTTCCTTCCCCTCTCCCTGTTTACACAACTTTGAAACGGGTAAAATGCGATTCTTTAATTAAATTACTCTAGCTGAGAACTGATTCCAAAACCTAAACCAACCGGTTACGTATCACCTACTATGATCCTTCGTTTCCATTTTTTCAATTAGCGCAGTATTGTAAGACGAGCCATATAGTGGCCTAAACATAACTTATTTCGGGTCAAATGACGTCATTTCTAAAGTTTTCTTTCAAAGCGAAGGTAACTTTACATTAAAAGTGAATGATTTCTTTTGTTGCGTTTGGTCAAGAAGTTTTTACAGAGGAGTCTAGATATTCAGCATGGCGACAGGTTCAGCTGATGAGAGTGCAGAACAGGTGGAAGCGCAGAGGTTCTTGGCTTTATCAGCCCTCTCTTAAAATTCTGTGTGAAACACGCAGATAAACGCATGGTCACGGCTACAGGGCCGATGTTGTAACAATGTTACCGAATACTCATTTGAATTGAAATAAAAAAAAAAGCTGTTGTACTACTCAGGAGTTCGCAGCGCGAGAAACAGCAAGGGCGGATGGCGCGAGAGCTGTGATGCGGAGATGTGTCTCACAGTCAGAGCGTGAGATTTGGTCAGCCCAAATTCAACAGGCTGCAGTGTTTTTCCAGAGAGCTAATATGCATAATAGCCTACACCCCCTGTTGAGGCAAGCTCGTTAGAGCGCAGTTCGTCCTCTCTATAATTTAGAAGGGGGGAAAACACAATAACACAATCCCAGTTAAAAAGGACCGTGGACTTCCACCTTCGATTTACCAAGATGACAGTCGAAGTCAGCGAGCTGCTCAACGGATCCATGGTTTTTGTCCTGTTACTGACCCTCTTGACGATACTAACATGTAAACTGCTCAGTGATTACATGCGCCAGTGGAGAGATTTAAAACCCATCCCGTGTGTCAGCCCTGCGTTGCCCTTACTGGGCAACGCTTTAAACTTCAAATCCAATGGGAGCGGTAAGTTTGACAATGATACAAATATGTTCTCATTAGTCTTCGCGGTGATAATCTACTGTAACTTGTTTTGGTTTTCGTTTGTTTGTTTTTGTCTTGGTGGGAATTACGCAAATGTTGTAAACAACTCTTGGCAGCACCAAAAGAAACAGGATCATTTTCCATGTGTCTTCCGTGACATGAAGAAAATCTTGATTTTCATTTATTCCTTCATATATGAATTGACACCGTGTGACCAAGTGAGTTTAGTTGTTTTTTCCGTTTCCTTGGCATGTCCATTGTGACCCCGGTTTGGGGTAAGTATCTGCTTTCATCCACTCAATACCGCTGGGAACACTAGTTGAATGGATACTACGTGCATCGCTGTATCTTGGCAACCAGGGCCTTGTTTTGTCGTTAACTAGACGTGGATTTTTTTCCAACTAAGGTCTGGTGAAAGAAAATCAACAGCCATCAGAGTTCCTTATTTTAAAGTTTTTGAATTTTTGAAAATAAACCCAGTTGCTGAAAAAGTACTTCTACACATTTTAATCAACAGATTGTCTGACACATACGTGTGTTTAACTGTAGGCCTCTGACGTAAACCAGAATTTACGAGAGTGTTTTGAACTATGAGATGAAATATGATGACAAAAAATGCGTGTATACTCAATAATATCGGCTGGCAGCTTGTGGAACCTGTAACTGAACTCGCCTTTCTAAGCCTTAGCTGGTCAGAGGAACAGCTTTTCCGTTATTGCACACACACAATGTGAACAGTGAGCAGTGAGCAGTGAGTTTGACCTCTGCATTTAACCCATCCATACACACCAGTGTGTGTGTGTGTGTGTGTGTGGGGGGGGGGGGGTGGTTGGAAGTTAAGTGCCTTGCCCGAGGGCACTTCAACCGTGCATATTATTACAGACCCAAGCTTATTAAACTGTACATTAATAAACTTGACTGAAAGGTTAAAACAGGTTATCAGGTCGTCACTCATTTCCTATTGGCTGTCTCAAAATTCGCTGTTCACTGTTCTGACATAAAGGCCTGGAACCCATTCCCTGCCTAGGTCAAATATGAATAAAAGCAACTGGCATTATTTTCAGGTCGAAGGTTTGGTGGCGTGTCTGTGCGCATATGTGTGTACACGTGCGCATGAACGCACGGATTTTGCATACGGATTCACCTTACACAAGATTTTACACACAGTAAATCCGAAAGAAAAGAAGTCGGAGAGATATCCCAACGTGGAAATTCAACTCTAGTTGGATCACGTGAGGAACGACAGACGTCGACTGCGGATTTAGCTGGAACCATACTTTTATCAGTAGTAGACCTCGATAGACCCCGTGAACTCCAATGACCCGCACGCACCTTGCACTAAAGAAGCACTATCTTTCCCGGATGACAGGCCTACGTCAGTGCTCTAAACAGCATCCATTCACATTGCTTTAATGATTAGGCTGTCCCACGGCCCTGTGTAGGGGTGGCGTAATAGCCTACGGGTTCGGTTCAAAGTTCAAATAAAGACAATCTAAAATAAGCAACATCAGCCAGAGGAGGATACGCAGTCTGCTCATAACGGTCCACAGACGCTCCAAGTTGCTTTATTCTCTGAAGAGATGGCGATCACGTTTGGGGTCTACACGTTCGGCTTCTTGGCCGTGAGTGGTTTTGTTGCCATGCTAACCTACATAACCTACCAGCTGCTGCACAGTTACCTGCAGAACTGGATAAAGCTGAAGCCAGTCCCGGGCATCGGATTCCCTTATCCGCTCATCGGAAACGCGCTACAGTTCAAGTCCAATGCTGGAGGTGAGACAGGGGAGACAAAATTGATCGATGTCGGTTTCGACCAAGGAAGGCGGGCCTCCAGTGTCAAAACATGAACAGAAAAGCGTGTAAAAACGGTCTTGCATACTGTGGGACTCTCTCTCTTAAAGAAAATAATAGGCTATATGTCAAAATTTATCTCTATGAACCAAGAATACAGAAAATGCATTCTTACATTTAGCATTATATTAAAAAGAAGTTGTTAGATCGAAAAACTGAAAATAAAAACCAACAATTACTGAAAGCTTGAAAAATGCATTCATTCATGAAAATTCATACATGGAAATATGCAAGACGTCTCCAAAATTTAACAGATAGGCTACGTTAAATATCCCCTGTGCAGAGCGAATGCGTAGAAAATGTTTTTGCACGTTTAAAAGTGTCTGCTTTCTTTAGTGCTTAATAACCGTTTGTCACATTTAATAAACTGACATTTTTGCTGACGTTTGACGAAGGCATCCTTTCCACATCTGAATAATGAAATATCTACATTCAAAAGTTATTTTTTTTATCACTAAGGTGCAGGAAGTATGGTAAGTACCGAGGTATACATTTTCCGTTACTGTAGTTATGTACTATATTGGCAGACTTATAAGTTACTGTAGTTATGTACTGTGCTGTAGTCACCTACTATACTGGCAGCTTTATACGCTGAGCATCAACAATATGAACAACGTTCAGTTTCCACCCGACTTCATCTGTAAAGAAAATTATATACTTTTTACTCCGATATATTTCTATTGACATCTGACGTTATTTGTTCTATTTGATATAGTCAGAAGTTGTATGTGTATGTGTGTATATATATACACACACACACACTCGCACACACAGGGTGACTTGCCCTGTTATTGGAACTCTTCTATCATAATTTTATCTTTATTTTAACTCAGGTATAATGCCTGAATGCATTTACCATCCCAACTAAAGTGCATTGTCTTTAAGTAAAAGAGAGATTTCCTATATTTAAGGTCTGCTCCCGTTTTTGCATGAACGAAAATTGATCTGATAAATGACCAATCTGTCAGAACTAGACAGGATCAGCATTTGAATAGACTGTAACAAGGGTGTTCATTTGGAGGGGTGTCAAGTATAAGTTAGAAAAACTGTAAATGTCTTCACTCAGTGACTTACAAAAAACGTGTTCTTCTTTGCAGACTTCTTCCGCCAGCTGGTTGGTTACACTAATGAATTTCGTAATTCTCCTCTGCTGAAGGTGTGGATTGGTCCAATTCCCTTCCTAATCCTCTTTCATGCTGAAACAATCGAGGTACGATACTATACTATACTCTCCATTTTTTGGAAATTTGAAAAGGATCCAAAATCCATTAACTCACAGTTATGACACCATCAGGTAAAAGTTAATTGTTTGCACATTTTAATGACCTCTTCCGCATGTCGAGAGTGTTTATTTGGCACGCGTCCAAAAGCAAATGATCTGGTCAGCCCGCTGGATGCTGGGACATAAATCATGTTTTTAGAACTCATTGCTTCATAAAATTATATTAACATTGCCGGAGGCGAGTCAGAGGTAACTGCCTCTGCCTAATAAACCCACTCTGTCGATACACAAAACTCTAAAAAAAAACAACAAAAAAAGTGATCGGGGGTGTGACGGTGAACTACCCTTTAGAGACGTTACCACTGACCGATTGGGTTTTCTAAATACGACGTTCAAACCCTGTGACATTCATGTTTATTAAATCCCCAAAACATTCCACAAAGGTCCCCAGTGACCTTGACGGTAACCTCTCACCTACTTAGATAATATTGTCAAAACATAATTAAAACCCAGATTAGCTTTATCGACACAAGTTTATTGAAAGCCCCTGCTGCAGGGGGAGGCGGAGCCGCGTTTGTGGGGGTAATAGAAAAGGATTATATGGGATTATGAAATAGGCTTGTGGCATTGTGTATTGCTATTTTTTTTTGTTTATCGGTCCATCAATATGCCTCCTCACCTGAGCGGTCAGAAGTCATTCACTATCTTGTGTTTGTGAAATTGCAAAATTCAGTGTTTAATCACGTGCGTGTTCACGTGGGAAAAACTGGCAAACTTTGAAACCGTCTGAAGATGGTGGCTTTTAATGTTAGCCATGTCTCGTGTCGAATTGAACACTGTTGTTGTGTTTAAAAAGTGTGAGAAATGTTGCACTATCAGTCGTAGGGCTGTTAAGTGTTTTGTCCTGGGAGGTTTGCACGAGTTATCTTAGTTAATTTAATAACAATTTCAGAGTTTACTGTGGTGAAGCTATGTCCTTTCTCTAGAGTGCACAGGGCATGTCTGTCACTGTTCCGCTTCTTTCCTGACTGATAATGTGTCACTGTGTCACTGCAGACAGTACTGAACAATCCCGTTCACATGGACAAGGCCTTTGCCTACAAATTTCTGCATCCCTGGCTCGGGACAGGTCTTCTGACCAGGTAAAGCTACAATGAGACACCGTACTTACATCAACACAAAATAACATTAGTGAATGGCATTAATAACATTAGTGAATGGAAGATTTTAAAAGACATACTTGGCAGTATGTCAGCGGAGTTAGCGTTAGTTTCCTCTGGTATCTACAATCTCTTCCTTCATCTTGTCCTCCATTTCTGCCCTCCCTCATCCCTCATTTTTTGTTTCCCTCACACGTTGTCGCTCTTTTATTAACCCCTGATCTCTCACTCATACCATGATCCTCCACACCTTTTAAAATGGTTTTCTTTCTCTTTCTTTTGCCTGTAATCTGTGCATTTCACTCTGACGTGGAACCGGGTCACAGCACGGGGGACAAGTGGCGTCGCAGGCGTAAGATGCTCACCCCCACCTTCCATTTCTCCATCCTGACGGAGTTCCTGGAGGTGATGAACGAGCAGGCGGAGGTTCTCATTGAGAAACTGGACAAACAGGCGGGAAAAGGCCCCTTCAACTGTTTCAACCACATCACTCTGTGTGCCCTTGACATCATCTGTGGTGTGTATGTGAGAGAGAGAGAGAATGTGAGAAAGAGAGAGAGAGAGTGAGAGAGAGAGAGAGACAGAGAGAGAGAGAGAATGTTAGGGAGAGACAGGGAGAGAAATATCAGAAAGAGAGAGAGAGAGAGAGAGAGAGAGAGAGAGAGAGAGAAATGTAGATGAAATACAGGTGGCATTAGCTCATGATTTCATGTGGTGTGAGTCAGTGTGAATGTGAGCTTGTGTATGTGTGTAAGAAAGAGAGTGCAGGCTTACACCAAATATGCAAATGACCTGTCTCTGAGATGTTATTTTTCTCAGACAAAAACTGTGCTGAAGTTCACCAATTCACAGTTTACACAGTCTATGTTTGACCAAGATAACCATTTCAGACAAAGTCTTCCATGCCTTCTAACAGAATAACAAGCCACATGGGTGCCTAGTGAAACATGCATCTATGAAAATGTGCACACACATACCTGTGTTATACCAGCTACTCATTTTAACTTTGAATACTGCAATATCTACTAAAACTCTGCATGTTTGTTAAACCGGTATAATCTGTTTTTAATCTGTAAACATGTATTTCAGAAACTGCCATGGGAAAGAAAATCTATGCTCAAAGCAACTATGACTCTGAGTACGTCCGCTGTGTTTACAAGTGAGTCCGCCTCTCAGTTCACCTTTTCTTCTCTTCTCTTTTTTTTTTAAGTTGAAATGTTGTGAGGTGAAGTTGTTTTTGACATTGGGCAGACAGTTGTTGACAGTTTGGTGAGATTGTTTGGAGGTACGCGAGTCTGGTTTATCGATCCACCGCAGCGTAAACAAAGACAGTTTGTGTAGGAAGAACACGGGGCTTAGTCATTCTGTTTTTCTCACTCCATTTAAATGCAGCCGAAGCCGTGTTTACCGTTCACTACCTCACCGTGTCACTAGAGCAGGTCAGAGATGTCTGCGCAGCCAAAGCCGTGTTTACCGTTCACTACCTCACCATGTCACTAGAGCAGGTCAGAGATGTCTGCACAGCCAAAGCCGTGTTTACCGTTCACAACCTCACCATGTCACTAGAGCAGGTCAGAGATGTCTGCGCAGCCAAAGCTGTGTTTACCGTTCACAACCTCACCATGTCACTAGAGCAGGTCAGACATGTCTGCACAGCCAAAGCCGTGTTTACCGTTCACAACCTCACCATGTCACTAGAGCAGGTCAGACATGTCTGCGCAGGGAATGATATTCCAACACGCATGGGGCCTCTTCGTATGATCATATATCAAATTAATAATCATATATCACATTAATGATCATATATCAAATTAATGATCATATGTCAAATAAATAATCGTATATCAAATGAATAGTCATATGTCAAATTAATGATCATATGTCAAATTAATAATCATATATTAAATTAATTCACTGACAGTAAATAGCCCAAACAGACAGGTGAATTCACTGACAGTCAATAGCTCAAACAGACAGGTGAATTCACTGACAGTCAATAGCCCAAACAGACAGGTGAATTCACTGACAGTAAATAGCCCAAACAGACAGGTGAATTCACTGACAGTCAATAGCCCAAACAGACAGGTGAATTCACTGACAGTCAATGACCCAAACAGACAGGTGAATTCACTGACAGTCAGTAGCTCAAACAGACAGGTGAATTCACTGACAGTCAATAGTCCAAACAGACAGGTGAATTCACTGACAGTCAATAGCCCAAACAGACAGGTGAATTCACTGACAGTCAATAGCCCAAACAGACAGGTGAATTCACTGACAGTCAATAGTCCAAACAGACAGGTGAATTCACTGACAGTCAATAGCCCAAACAGACAGGTGAATTCACTGACAGTCAATAGCCCAAACAGACAGGTGAATTCACTGACAGTCAATAGCCCAAACAGACAGGTGAATTCACTGTCAGTCAATAGCCCAAACAGACAGGTGAATTCACTGACAGTAAAGAAAATTACCTGTCAGCGCTCCGCTATTAAACATTCACCATTTTCCAACTCAGTTATCTCCACTTGGCTTCTCAGACCATTAAAAAACCCCGCAGATTGATTTCTAGTGTTTGATGGCTAAATAAAAAAAAAAATCCATTAGATGAATAATGATAAGGGAAATGAGACTATATACAGGTCTTGTTCCAAAACTCTTAGACTGTCTCCTTTCCCTCAACCATTCCATCCTTCTGGAACTGCAGACTGCACTGGTATCATGGTTCCATTATGTTTTTACGGACTAGAATCCACATGAATAGCAGTTCTGATGCAGTGCTCTCACATCATTGGTTCCCTGTGTAGGATGAGTGACATCATCACAAGAAGGCAGAGGATGCCATGGTACTGGCCCGATTTTGTCTACTACTACTTTGGAGAGGGCCGTGAGCACAACAGAAGCCTCAAAGTCCTGCACTCTTTCACTGAGAGCGTGAGTGTCTCCACGGCAACCTTTATGACATCACCGGCCTACGGTGACCCATTACATCATGAAGTTCTAATCTAAAGACACGTAACAGAGTGTGCCAGTGATGAATTATATGATACATACCAATTACACATATATATATGATGACATAATGACATCTCTGAGTGATGTAGTATGTGCGATTACACACACTAAGATATGTAAATGTGATAAGATTATACGACAAATTTATGATGAGAAATAACTAATGCGTTTTGGGTTACTGAATAAGAAATGTATTCTGAATTATGTTTTTTTTTTTTAATTAATTTTAATGCAAATGAGAAAAACACACATTTTACAGCTCAGCTGAATACCCATGGCTAATGACCTCTCCATGAATCTGATTGACATGCAGGTGATCTATGAGCGGGCAGAGTACATCACCTACATTGAGTCAGACAGCGAATCAGATCACGGCATGAGGAAGAGGCGGGCCTTCCTGGACATGCTGCTGAAGACCACCGATGAGGATGGGAACAAGCTGACCCATCAAGACATTCAGGAGGAAGTGGACACTTTCATGTTTGAGGTCAGAGGGCATGACACACACAGGGCCAGAGGGCATGACACTCACAGGGTCAGAGGGCATGAAACACACAAGACCAGAGGCAGAGTCAAACTCACAACAACACTTATATAATTATCCTTTCATACTTCACAGACCTCATCATGTCAATAATTACTATTAATAAATATCTCATTTTTACCCAATAATACTATGTAATATGTGATATAAACCTGCTTATCTAAGCAGTCAGTCAGCGGCCTTAAAGAACACTGATTTACACGCCTCAGTCATTGTCCCACCTGTTCTGTTTCTAACTGCACTAACAGAGGGGCTGTATAACTCTCATGAAGTTTCACACATACACTGGAGTTTGAGTAGGGAACTTGTCATCAGAAAGTGTCAGAATATAGAATATAAACCCCATTATCCAACTATTAATGGTGTTTGCTGTACATTATTATTGAGATTAAAAAAAAAACAAAATACAGAATTTCTGCATTATTCTTTCTGTTTAGACAAAACCACAGGGGTTATGTTTTGTGTAATTGTCATTAATATATAATGTGTAATGTCTGTGTAAAAACAATAAATGTGTAATGTATAACGCCTGTGTAACTGTAATTAATGTGTAATGCCAGTGTAATTGTAATTAATGTGTAACATGTAATGTCGGTGTAATTGTAATTAATGTGTAATGTGTAATGCCGGTGTAATTGTAATTAATGCATAATGATGCATAATGTGTAACGCTAGTGTAGACATGACTGATGTGTAATGTCACGGTGATGTAATTAAGGTGGAGTGTGTGTCTGTGGTGTGTGGCAGGGTCATGACACTACAGCGGCGGCCATGAACTGGACCATCCACCTTCTGGGCGCTCACCCAGATGTCCAGAGCAAAGTCCAGCAGGAGCTACAGGAAGTGTTTGGTAAACCAACACACTGCCTCTTCTCTGTCTTCACCTTTACAAACAGGGCCTTATGCAAATATCATTCAGATGAAAACGTGTTAAAAAAATATTCAGATCGTCTATAAAATAAAGACTTTAAGATATTGTCACAGGACCACTCTTCTTAGGGACTGCCCGCTGTGTCTAAACACCGTAAACACTGCAATGATTCGACATGATTTTATCAGGCCTTGTTATAACCTCTGTTTCTGTGATATACTAAAGCCACTGGAGTCAGTGAAAGTCTTGGTTAAGTGAGACAGGGGCATTGGAGTCAGTGAAAGTCTTGGTTAAGTGAGACAGGAGCAGTGGAGTCAGTGAAAGTCTTGGTTAAGTGAGACAGGGGCATTGGAGTCAGTGAAAGTCTTGGTTAAGTGAGACAGGGGCATTGGAGTCAGTGAAAGTCTTGGTTAAGTGAGACAGGAGCAGTGGAGTCAGTGAAAGTCTTGGTTAAGTGAGAAAGGGGCAATGGAGTCAGTGAAAGTCTTGGTTAAGTGAGACAGGGGCATTGGAGTCAGTGAAAGTCTTGGTTAAGTGAGACAGGGGCATTGGAGTCAGTGAAAGTCTTGGTTAAGTGAGACAGGGGTACTGGAGTCAGTGAAAGTCTTGGCTGAGTGAGACAGGGGCAGTGGAATCAGTGGCAGTCTTGGTTGAGTGAGACAGGGGCACTGAAGTCAGTGAAAGTCTTGGTTATGTGAGACAGGGGCATTGGAGTCAGTGAAAGTCTTGGTTAAGTGAGACAGGGGCATTGGAGTCAGTGAAAGTCTTGGTTATGTGAGACAGGGGCATTGGAGTCAGTGAAAGTTTTGGTTGAGAGAGACAGGGGCAGTGGAGTCAGTGAAAGTCTTGGTTAAGTGAGACAGGGGCATTGGAGTCAGTGAAAGTCTTGGTTAAGTGAGACAGGGGCAATGGAGGTGACAGGTTTGGAGTCAAAGACTGTTTATGTCGCACCTGACTCCTGCTCTGACTCATGTGGACTACTGCAATAAGGGATTCATTTTTCTCTCACTGTGTGTATGTGTGTGTGTGTCCTCAGGTGAGTCAGAGAGGCCCATAAACACAGAGGATCTGAAGAAGCTTAAGTATCTGGAGTGTGTCATTAAGGAGTCTCTCAGGCTCTTCCCCTCTGTGCCTTTCTTCGCTCGCAGCATCTGCGTCGACACACACATCAGTAAGTCACACAGAAAACCACACGACACACACGTCAGTAAGTCACACAGAAAACCACACGACACACACGTCAGTAAGTCACACAGAAAACCTTATGACACACACATCAGTAAGTCACACAGAAAACCACACGACACACACGTCAGTAAGACACACAGAAACCCTTACGCCACACACATCAGTAAGTCACACAGAAAACCACACGACACACACGTCAGTAAGACACACAGAAAACCACACGACACACACACGTCAGTAAGTCACACAGAAAACCACACGACACACACGTCAGTAAGTCACACAGAAAACCACACGACACACACGTCAGTAAGTCACACAGAAACCTTACGACACACACGCCAGTAAGTCACACAGAAAACCTTACGCCACACACATCAGTAAGTCACACAGAAACCACACGACACACACGCCAGTAAGTCACACAGAAACCTTACGACACACACGCCAGTAAGTCACACAGAAACCTTACGACACACACGCCAGTAAGTCACACAGAAAACCTTACGACACACGCCAGTAAGTCACACAGAAAACCTTATGACACACACATCAGTAAGTCCCACAGAAACCCTTACGATACACACTCGTCAGTAAGTCACACATAAACCACACGACACACACATCAGTAAGTCAAACAGAAACCACACGACACACACATCAGTAAGTCACACAGAAAACCTTACGCCACACACATCAGTAAGTCCCACAGAAACCCTACGACACACACACAGTAAGTCACACAGAAACCTTATGACACACACACAGTAAGTCACACAGAAACCTTACGACACACACGTCAGTAAGTCACACAGAAAAACTTATGACACACACACAGTAAGTCACACAGAAAACCTTACGACACACGTCTTTGCTCTGCTCATTACCACGTGTACACACAGCCAAAAACCCCACGGAGCTGCCGTGAAAAAGCACAAAGCGCACACACACACATGCACACACACACACACACATATATATATGTAATTTTCTTTGGGGAAAATATGTCTGTGCTTGGTCTTTTACATGTCCATCCAGTTGGTTATGCATTTAGTACATTCTTCATTTCTCTATGAAGCAAAGTCAGCACTGAAAACAACGCTGCTAAAATCTTTTCTTTCTTATTAATGTGCCAGTCAAGCAGTCCAGTTCATTCATTCATCCATTCATTCACTCATTCATTCATTCACTCATTCATTCAAAGATTCAGTAAATGTTGTCCCAGGTTGAAAGCCTTTCTGTTGTTGTTGTTGTTGTTGTTGTTGTTGTTGTCCTGTTCAGATGGCTTTAAGGTGCCTAAAGGAGCCAATGCCATCATCATGACCTACGCCCTGCACCGCGACCCCCGATACTTCCCCGACCCGGAGGAGTTCCGTCCCGAGCGCTTCCTGCCGGAGAACTCCGTGGGCCGACACCCATTCGCCTACATCCCGTTCTCGGCCGGCCTCCGCAACTGCATCGGTAACACACACGCAAACACAACACACACAGTCTTCTGGGTCCGTCTGCGTACTGCTTAACTGACTAAATCATGCTCTTCTTTATCTCTGCCTTAATGTGTTTGTGTGTGTGTGTGTGTGTGTGTGCACGTGTGTGCGTGTTTGTGTGTGTGTGTGTGCGTGTGTGCACGCGTGTGTTTGTGTGTGTATGTGCGTGTGTGTGTGTGTTTGTGTATGTATGTGCGTGTGTGTGTGTGTTTGTGTATGTATGTGCGTGCGTGTGTGTGTGTGTGTGTGCATGCGTGTTTGTGTGTGCATGCATGTTTGTGTGTGTGTGTGTGTGTGTGTGTGTGCGTGTGTGTGTGTGTGTGTGTGTGTGTGTGACAGGCCAACGTTTTGCTGTGATGGAGGAGAAGGTGGTCTTGGCGTCTATTCTGCGCTACTTTAACATTGAGGCATGTCAGAAGAGGGAGGAGCTTCGCCCACGCGGGGAGCTGGTGCTCCGCCCAGAACAGGGCATCTGGATCAAACTGGAGAGAAGAAAGCCACGCTTATAAACACAGCAACACCGCGAACCCCTACACACACCACCTACCACTACACCACACCACATCACACACAACACATCACACACAACACTCACTAAAGAGCAAAGAATTGGGTTCAAAGTCAAAAGAGAGAAAAAAAATAAAAACATTTACAACAAAGATTATACAATACAACAGAACATAAACTCATCAAACGAATCGAATTTCAGAGGAGAAAACAATAACAGTAACGAAACATTAAGCAGCATATGAGCAGACATTCAGAGCATTTTACACAGTGTGACAGTTTTAAGACAACGCTTTTGTCATCCGAATCTTTCTATGGCGAGGATATAAAGGCCGAAACCAACTGACATATAGAAACACACACACACACAAACACCACACAAACACGCCCCAACCCGCACCCACACACACATATATGCACACACTCCCACACACACGCGCGCAGTCACATCTGTGCACATACACGGGGCACACACACATGACTCACTCAGTTTTGGGTCTCCTCCTTTGTTCCGTGCAGAATGGGTTTGTCCAGTGGGCTGAATGTTTCCTTTGTAAGCAGACGATATTGCATTGCTTGGGCAGAGAGCTTAGTGCAAACATCCCACAAACCCTGGCTGTATTTTCAAATGGCTGGTCGTGGGAATTAATGTCTTTCTTTGTTGCTTTATTTTTTTATTTTCTTTGGCATTTATTTTACGTGTGTGAAAAACGGACATAGAGAAACAACATAAAAGATTTTCTAGAGAGAAGAGAATTTACACTAGAATGTATCTCTGCGTTATATGTCAAACAAGTCCATTAACAGAGTGTTTAATTGCTTGCTGGTGAGGTATAAGAGACTAAACAAAAGACAGATTACCTTGAACTCTCTCTCTCTCTCTCTCTGCCTCACATGTCTGTGCTTAGTAAAGAATATGAACCTCCCCCTTCTCCTTCTTTTTTTTTTTTTACATTTTCTAACGTTGTGTATCGTTTTTACATTGCAGTTAGAAATGTGCACTGCTGTAGACAGCTACTTAATTATATGTTCAATTTCAAATAATGCAAATAATGGTCGTAGAATGTCACTGAAGTCTGTGGAAGAATAGCGTGTTCTAGAATAACGTGTAATTACGCAACGTGTGATGAAGTCTTTCGTTTGATGTTTTTACAAACGGTCTTAAGCACTAACTTTATATGTCTTGCAAAATCTGTTCTTTATTAAAGACATCTGTTTTTGAGCTCATTACAAAAATAAAGAATTAATGAACCACTATCTCATGTGTCCGTCTCCAGTACAAAAAAAAAAAAGACACTAGAGCCGCGCTTGCAGAATTCGTAAGCTTAATTAGCTCACGTGGAAGAGATCTTATCGAACTTCCTTCACTAGAAAGAAGTCACTAGAAGTCACTTGAAAAGAAAACGTAATTAGGAAACGACAACGCTATAAATTACAGCACCATAATGGCCAGCAGTGATTCGATACATTGCCGGATAACGATCATTAGGCAACCCGTATCTTCTGCTTTGAAAGATTAATTTGATAGACCGCTGTCTGGCTAGTTGAATTATGAAGACCGTTATATTAATCAGTTACCGCTCCCAAGACCAATCTGTGGGGCACTGGTGTCGCTAGATCAGAATGAGCGAATGCTACGGTATTCAGGAGTTCTGTGATTACATGGCGTTGTCTTTCTTCACTCTAAAGCAATTGAGCTACCGTCTGTGTTACTGTCGATATGCCCACGTCAGTCTGATGAACAAACTTTTTTTTTTATGTTAGTTTGGGAAATTCTTAGAGTTTGGAAATTCAAAGTGAACGGAACAGTCGATTAAGTCAAATTAACTGGTAGCAGTACACCGTACAATCATCATACAGTTACTTTGACTGAATTACTCAAAAGGAGGGAGCAACTGACCTTTGATATTAGCTCGGAAAACTTTAATGTTGTCTCTGTTGACCTACGCAGGAGTCATTTTGTTGTTAGCTGCCTTTTCGTGGTATCTGGAGGTCACGTGTTGCCTCTTCCACACACGTGAAATGAAATGTCCAGGGCTATTGGACCTGCTACTGTACTAAGCTCAGATCCACTTCTTCTGGCTTTATCTTCAAACTGACATTTTCTTTTCCGTAAAGGCCACTCTCTCTATTTCCCGCGCAGTCGACTCTCTCTCTCTCTCTCTCTCTCTCTCTCTCTCTCTCTCTGCGTGTGAAACAACTGTAGTAAGAAGTGAGGTAAACGGGTTACTTATGAAAATTAGCGATTGACATAGGAGAGACTGGGACTGGGATGAAATTCGATGGCCGGAGGCCTGTGTGTCAGATGCTGCTGTGATAAATTGATCTTTGGATGACGTCGATCGTTCGTTTGAAAACCCAAAACATATCATTAGTAGACGTACATCAGATGAGTTCCAATAGCCTCCAAAACACCGCCAGCGGCATGAGGAACGATGTACTAGCAATGCAGTAACACTTAGCATCCACAGCGGGGCAGCCGTGCTCCTCGTTAACAGAGGCATTCGTTCATAAACAGCGTACCAAGGGTAAAAGGAAACCCTAAATGGAATGACAGAATTATGAACGTGCGCCCACGGTCCGCAGAGTTCAGCTAAGACGTATCAGACTTTTGACATCATAGATTTTCAAGAACCAGCATTTTTTTTGTGTGTGTGTTAGCTATAGCCTACACGCATTTTAGCAATTAGTGTCATAGCACAGATGGGGAAGGTGAAAAAAAAAAACGGATTATGACTTCACATCTGTGTCCGGTAAGGGTCCAGATTGACTGGCAGACACATGGTAATATATCAAAAACAGCAACACGGTAACGCAGTGTAATGCAGTTTTTTGGCAACAGCTTAAGCACCAGAATTCTTGAAAGCCTCTACAAACAATAACACAGTAAAGACTATAAAAACGATTCGGTAGAGCATGCCGTGACATTTTGATTGGTTGGAAGGCCAGAGGTGGAGGTTTGTCTGAAGTGACAGAACTCCTGGACCTCACCACATTTAATGAGCAAGAGGATTCTTTGCCCACCCCTCTTTTTGGGCACCCCCCCCCCGCCCGTTTGCTCAGTGAATGCCCTTGTTGCTGAACAGTGATGGGGCGAAACCACTCCATCTATTTTACCTCCTGCAGACTCCCTAAGGTAAAAGGCCCTCGCGACAGCTGGGGAGAGAGACCGAGAGAGAGAGGGAGAGAAAGAGAACAAAAGTGATGTTAAGAGTGAAAATGAGAGTATGTCTATGGGAGACAGGGAATGAATAATACAGAACAGGGGAGGAAAAACAAAACCAACCAAACAAACAAATAAACAAACAAACACAGAAAGAACATCTGAAATAGAGAAGGAGACTGCAGCAGACCTAGAAAATTATAACACAAAATAGAACATTATATATCAGTGAGACACAGCTGGCACATTGAGTATGAGCTCTAGGATTCTTTCGTCTTGACAGGAATTTTGAGTTATGATGGAGGTACTGGCATATTGTCTTTTCTCCACTGCAGTACAATTCTCTCAACCAGCACATTAGCAGGAACACCCCACCCTCCACCTCCAGAGATATTTAATCACACCCCCCCTTGGTCATTTGACACCGTGAAGACGCAGACATACTCCTGTAACCCTGACCAGGCATCACAGCCGCCGCTGATCGCCAAACACGTCAGTAACACGTTGGTGAATGTTTGAGAAAACCTCATAACAAGAGTGAGACGAATAATCAAATTAAAACAACTGTTCGGTTAAATGTGCAGCTGGTTAAAGTCACGGACAAGGAAAAAGAACGGCATTGGTCAAAAAAACAGAATTATTGACCCACAAAAAAAGAGTGTGAAAATTACACTGAGCGATAATAACAACAGAAAGACAACGTCAAAAGAATGGCAAGCGACAGCGGGTTTGTAAGAAAACAGGGAGGAAAAAAAGGCCTTTTCAAATACTTCACATGTTATAGCCAGTGATGAAATCCTCTCGGTGGAGCATTGGTGTTTGGACGAGGGGTCCCGGCCTCACTGGTCTCTCGCGGTCAGAACCGCGCGTGATCGGTGGTTCAGCACCAGCATACAGGACTCAGTCCTGTATGGCTTAAGGCACCGGGGCCGAGGTGGAACTGGTTTTCCTTTTGAAGTTCGCCAAAAGTTAATCTCACAGCTAAATTGACAGAAATGTGGGCCGTGCCCTCAATTTTCGCTCCGCAGAGACTGTTACCGGACCGCCGGTGTTCGATTTTATTTGATTTTTTTTCCCTCCTGTGTCCCTGAGGACAGACGTAGGGAATTGGAAACAATCGTAGCCGATTAATTTCTTATGAAATCAAAGCTTTTTGAACGGATGACCATGAAGAAACACTCTGGTTTTACAGAGAGACATATAGATACAGAGAGAGAGGGAGAGAGAGAGCGAGAGAGAGGGAGAGAGAAAGAGAGAGAGAGAGAGGGAGGGGGGGGGGGGAATCACAACATGAAGTCCAACAGTCACGTTCATGGAACTGAGTATAACCACAAAAAAACAAAAAACAAAAAAACCCCTCATAACTGAAAAATAATACAAATGAAATGATAGTGTTCCACATTC